>NW_015113205.1:214711-223099 GCF_001443285.1 Poecilia latipinna
CTGTGGACTCCCTGGAAAGTGTTTGGAACCCCCCCGGGGAAGTTTAAAAAATAAAAAAAAAAAAAAAAAAAAAAAAAAAGAAGCTTAATTGCTGAAAAGAAAAAAATATATTTTTACAGTTAAAATATGGAAAATAGCTCAGTGATGATTTGAGCTCCTATGACTCTAACCAAGGCCTCAGACTTTAATTGGCTTGTTAGGGCTTTGGGGTTTGTTCATAGTCAAATCTGGTGATGCTCACGCATTTCTGCCCCAGAGTTAGTCTTGAGCAGCAAAACACCGAAAATCATTTAAACTAATAGGCTGTGTAGGGTAGTCATAATAAATTAACAAGCTAGAGAAATTCAACGTGTATAAAACATAAACTGCATCTCCAGGCTGACGCATCTTATAGTTCCTAATAGTTTCATACAAAATAATGCTTAGGACAGATTTAGTTCAGGTGTCTGTGGAATTTATTGAATTTAAGGAGATTATCAGAGTCCTGCAATAAACATTCACACAGCAGGTTGGTTCATCTTTTTATTTATTTATTTATTTTTAAAAATCTGATTTATTTTGCGTGGTTGTTCATGTTACCAATTAGATGCGGTCAGACGTCCGTATGAACGGTTTCTGATCTACAGATGTTGCATTAACTGCAACATCTGTAGAGAAGTTTGACTGGATGCGCCGTCAGAGCCGAGAGCGGTGGGATTGGCTTCAGCGACGGACGTCTTTCATGATTTCATAATTATAATTTTCAGCCACTGTTTGCGTCCACATTTGCCGCAGCTGGCCTCTGCTAGAGCAGAATTGCGTCGCTTATCTCACGTCAGCGTCATAAACGTCCGATAAGATGCGATGCGACCGTTCACACTGCAGACGCTTTGAAAACAATCAATCCAATTTAATGCCATTTATCGAAGGGGTAAAAATGTAATTTTTTAAAGGTATAATAAAAAAAATCTGATGCAGTGAAAAAGTCGAATATTGGTTTTCAATAGGGCAAAAAAATGGATTTGGGTGGCATTTTCCTGCTGTCTGAACACAGAGAGTGAATGGGCAGAGAAACAAGTGGGACAATGGGAGAATCCAACAATGAAACCAGTGAAATATATTTTCTAAGGAAGAATGACACTGGGTGCAGGTGAGATCAGGTGACTGAGGGCAGCTGTGGACTGGCAGCCTGAGGAAAGGTGAACAAAAACAGAAGCTGAACTTAAATAAGCTACAAAACACGGAGAAAAACAAGACTGATCTAAGAGAACAAAGTCCAGCTGCTCAAAGAACAGAACACAAGAATAAACGAAAATATTGCTTGGCTTTCAACAATAATGAACACTGAGGAGCAAAAAAAAAAAAAAAAAAAAGGCAAGACCTGATGAATATAAAGAAGAAACGAGAAAATACAAACACCAGAAGAGCGTGGCTCCAAAGACGAGTTAAACCTGCACTAGGTATCCATCTTTAATTTATACAGGGTAAAAAAATGAAGCTCTGTGAAAGCGGAATCAAACGTAATTGTTTTCAGTGCTTAAACCATCATCGGGCCGCTCTGCTCTGCTGGGAAAGTGAGCCGGCCCGCTTCTCTGTGGAAGACGAGGAGGAAAATTGCAGCAGCTAAGTGATTTTGACAGTAACACGCTGGGAAAGGAAAAGGAAATTAAGAGTTTGTCACAGGTTACAGAGAATGCCTCCTGAGCCCTCACTGAGCAAACTACTGAAAATATACCATAGAGAGCACCTTAAGCAGAGTTCCTCACGTTTCGCTCCCTCTCCGTGAAAAGTGGTGATGCCTTCCATTGTTTGGCGCAGGAGGCCAGGGATCAGCTGGTGTAACGGGCAGGATTATCACTTTACCTACTGGTTTATTTAAGCCCTTCTTATAAGAGTTGTATCATTATAATAATTATTCAGACATTCCAATGATTTCTATAAACAGGAATACGTTTAAATTAATTAAACCACACACTTTTCACACTCATCCAAACCTTTTCTGACATCATTTGTATATTTGACTGCTGTTCCCATCAGAATAGGCAGAGTCCATTGACATTAGTTGTCAATGGACCCTTCTGGTGCTGTTGTTGTTGTTGTTAATGAACAACAAGAGTTCTTTTTCATTAACAACAAGAGTTGTTAAGCAACTCTTGTTCATTAACAAGAGTTTAGGTCTTCGTTCCAGAAGCGTAGCGACAGCCTGGTTTGTCTGTTCAGAAACCAGTTTTCTTGTTTGCTTGGGATCATTGTTCTGTCTGAGTTTAAGGTTTGAGATTTGTATGAGGTTGCTAGTTTAAACTCGTTACAACCGAGGCCAGCAGAAGGGCATCTCTGAATGCACAGCCCGTCAAACCTCGAGGCAGACGGGCTACAGCTGCAGAAGACCACACCAGGTGCTCACACAGGCTCACCAAAACTGGACAATAGAAGATTGGAAAATGTTGCCTGGTCTGATGAGTCTCGATTTCTGCTGCGACTTTTGGATGGTCGAGTCAGAATTTGGCGTGAACAACATGAAAGTGTGGATCCATCCTGCCTTGTATCTACGGTTCAGGCTGCTGGTGGTGAAATGGTGTGGGGGATATTTTCCTGGCACACTTTGGGACTTTTAGTACCAATTGAGCATCGTGTCAATGCCACAGTCTACCTGAGTGTTGTTGCTGACCATGTCCATCCCTTTATGACCACAGTGTATCCATCTTCTTATGGCTACTTCCAGCAAGATAAAGTGTCACACCACAAAGCGTGAATCATCTGATAGTGGTTTCTTGAACAATGAGTTCACGGAACTCGAATGGCCTCTACAATCCAATAGAAACCTTTGGGATGTGGTGGAACAGGAGATTCGCATCATGGATGTGCAACCAACCAATCTGCAGTAACTGTGTGATGCTATCATGTCAATATTGACAAGACTCTCTGAGGAATGTTTCCAGTACCTGGTTGAATCTCTGCCATGAAGGATTAAGGCCAAAGGGAGTCCAACCCGGTACTAGCAAAGTGTACCTAATAAAGTGGCCGGTGAGCATACTTCCTGTCATCTTGGTCTCATCTAAACATAAAACCTCTTCCCATAAGTGCTTTGGTGTTGGTCAGACAGTCGGACACCATCGAGGCAGTGATCCGTTTTGGAGCGGATGAAGCCGACTCACTTTGCGCTTCTGGATTGGCTCTGAATTCAAACCAACTGAACTTTCTGTAAGTTGCCTGAAAACTAGATCTCCTTCAGTAATCCAAACACTTTAAATGGGTTCTACCAATTCTGCTAAGAAAATGGTCAAAGATCCAATGAAAAATAGATGTAAAACTAGCTAGCGGCTACAAACAATGAACATGTGTATGTATGTATGCATGTATTCACATCTCAATCTAAATGTATAATTTTGACTCTATGTGGAGATGCAAATATCTAGAATAAGTTGACATTTTCTTGTACAGGATTCATTTTTTTTGGAACGTTTAAGTTGTTTGTAGTTCTACCTTTCAAACCTGAAAAAAAGGGTCTAAATAACATAAATGCCCACAAATTAATACGACACTCATGCCCTATGAGACTGCATGCAAATGAGAACATCTAAATAACCCACTTAGAGCCAGAAAGTCTCCGCATGTACAAGTTAACTAAACAAATGGAACGTGCTTAACTTTAGCAATTTCACCGCTTAATTTTTCAGCTTTTAATGGCATCTACTTTCAAATGCAGATGAGCAATAATTACATAGCACTGTTATGTCACTAATGGAAAAGGCTCCGAGAGATGGGATGTGCTCCACATGCCAAATTTGCCACGGAACCCCAAAAAAAAAAAAAAAAAAAAAAAAAAAGTAAAAATCCATTGCAGCCGAGCAGAATGGAGTCAGAAAGAGTTTCGATGACATTAATGTGTCAAGTTAGGGTCGATTAAATCCATCTGGTTACATGGAGGGAAGGGCTGTTGGAATAAATCTCATAAAAAAAAAGAGAGGAACTCAGCAGGTCCTGTCAGCTAGAATGTTGATATGGACCTCATGAAGGCAGCTCAAGTGCTAATCTTAATCAGGAGGCTTATTTGTGCATTTATGCACACACACACACACACACACACACACACACACACACACACACACACCCACACACACACACACACACACACACACACACACATGCACACACAAATTCAACACATCCCAAAAGTTGTAAATTAATCTCTGCCTCTATAAAGAACACAGAGAGATAGCTGTGATTGACAGCCAAACCGTTGCTGCCGAAAGCCTCATTTGAATGAGAAAAGCACCAAATGAAAAGTGTTAAAAGCCAGCGCCAAAGGATACATCTCCAAGGTATCCGTACATGAAAGAAAACTTAAGTATTTTGTATGCATTTTAGAAGCTAAGTGTCTGGAATGAAATATGCAGAAAACTGCCCTGCTTTTTTTTTTTTTTCTTCCCTCCCTACCCTCCACCTCCCCCACCTTCTTCTTATTTTGGAAAAGAGTGACGCTCTCCGTGAAAACCCAGACGCCAATCATGAGCGAGTCTTTTTGAGGTCCGGACCTCTTGGGGAATATCAGTACCGCGGTTCTAACCCCGAATCTTAGGGATTGACACACTTCCAAAGATGCACTGTTGCCGCCATGCAGCTCTGCCAGGGAAGGAGGAAGGGAGAGGAAAACAGGGAGGAGCTTAAAAAAAAAAAAAGCTGCTCGCCTTTTTCATTCAGCAGACAGTAATTTAACTAACTGTTGGATCCAGGCGGCGGGAAGTGGCTTTAATAACCGTCTATACCCCTCAAATTGGGAAGGAATTTGCCGTGTTTCTGGCTCGTTATGCTACTGTACCGTCCAATCCGGCCGTGCTGCGAAGAAAAGGGGAGGATTTGCCTGGAAAGTGCTAAGAAGAAATGATAAATAAAGGGATGGAGGGAAGGCTGGAGAAGGGTAAAGACTCCCACAGCGGGAGGTGATGATGAAACAGTGAGATGCTAAAGAGGGTAGCGCCATTTACTGTTCGCTAATATCTCCCATAATGTTGGTATAATTAGCCCCAGGAAATGTGACTTCATTAGTCTCAGTCTGGGTAAAAACAAAATGAAGTGAGATCTAACAGGTTGGGTGTACATGGTGGCATGCTAAGACCAGGATGAAGGTATGAGCAGATGCAGGAAGTAGTGCTCAAAGAGAGGAAGAGAACCAAACCGTTTCATCTTTTTGAGCTTCATCCATCATGAAACATGATTCATCTAGCAATGTTGGTAGATTTTTTTTTTTTTTTTTTTTGGTGGATTCTGCTAATTTTCTACGTTCTGCAGAAAACGAACGCACAGATTGCTACTTTGGCAATGTTAGCTAATTTCTAGGATTTGCTAAATTAACAATTAGTTCAACATTTCAAATCTGAAATGTTGCGTTAACTTATTTAGGAAATTCATAAAGCAGAATTATGAATTTAACAGGAAGTGCTTCGGTTTGACAAAGAGAATTTCTTTTTAACGACACTGCTGGCTTAACAACAAATTGAAAATATTGGTGAAATGACAAAGTTAGGGAAATTTTATAGCGCTTCGACAGAGAATCCTGTGGTCAGTTTCATGAAGCTGCAGCCGTTAGCGGCGTTAACATCACTGGTTAACAATTAAAGCGTATTCATTCAAAAGAGAATGAACACAGAGTTGCTTTTAGTCCTGAAAATTAAGATTTGAGCCTCAGACTGCATGTCTAAGTCAAGTCTGAATCTGAAACTGGAGTCCCCATCTCTCTCCTGCCCTGATTTCTTTTTTTCTTTTTTTTTTTACGTTTTCATGGAAAGCACATGAAGCTGAAATCATTTCCCCTCATGTCATCAACATCCGCAGATTGTCCATCTCTCGTGACAACATGAAAAATATGCAGGAGAAGTGGGCGGCTGGGATCAGGGATGATTCGCCTTGTTCAGTGTGCAAGCTTTTCATCTGCGTTGAGCTCTACCTCCGTGGCAAAAACACCACGTAAACATTTTTTTTTTTTTTTTACTTTGAGTTTATTCATTTAAAATTCAGCAGGCTTCCAAGAATACAAAAGGACTCGGGTCGTCTGAGGTGTCGAGAGCCGGCGCGCTGACCGAATTATTAATGATGACTGGGGGTAGGATGCAAGGGAGAAGCTCTGGGTCCACACGCCGACTAACAGCTCTGCTGCATCAGGGTGTCTGAAGTCAGACCCACCGGCCGCTTCAGGTTCTGGGAAGGATTTTGTGCAGAACGTGACCGAAATGCACAGATGTCTTAAAATTCTCTAGGGACACGTTTTCATTGACTTCAGCGGTTCAGAAAGGAAGCAGACGCGTGGGAAATTTAACCACCAACATAAAGCTTATATATGTATATATATATTTTTAATCAGCAGGTTTTTATGCTTTCATTTGACTTTCGTAGTAAAAGGGACCAGAAATATCCAGTGACTTAAACGACGACTTGGAAACACCCAGTCATTGAGTTTGGACAAATAAATTAGGTTTTCTCCAGACCTAAAAAGGCAAAAATGAATCTGTTCATATAATTTGCCACATAAATGCAATTTTTGGGGATTTACTGGACATTAATTGGACAGGAGACAGTGGAGGAGAAATGACCCAAGACTGGGAAATTAATAAGAGAAAAATGGGGAGTCAATTGTATGTCTTTGATCTACATTGACTTATACTGCTCTGTTGAAATCAAAATACTCTGTTTAACCGTTTACTATTTTGAGATTTGAACAATAGTAAGAAGATTTGCAGATTTATTTGCCGTCCCTTGTCCCCATGAAATGTTTAGCTCTCTCATCCCATTTTTTTAAGGAGTCAGCGAACCCGGTTTTACTGTAACGTCTCTCTCACACCAGAACCGGCTAAAAATAACCAATAATGGCAGGTCAGCCCTCGGCTGGAAAACCAGAGATCGGCAGCAGAGTTCTGATGGATGCATCCCTCAGAAAAAGTTAAAGTGAAACGATTTCTTCAAACCCCGCAGACATTCCTCATCTATATTCTCCAAACTCCAGCCTTGGCTGGTTCAGAAGGTTTTCCTGTCTGCTCTCATCTGCATCACAAAAAAGAAGGCCTTTGTCTTGGAGAAAGAAAAAAAATATATATATATATATACATAGATCAAACTTTATCTTTCTCAAACATGTAATCCTGTGGGAAAAGCCAGACTGGTAGCCATTAGGCAGTGTCCTCTGTGCCTCGGCTCGCTCAGCCTTTGTAGCGAAAAGGCCAGAGCAAAGCTGGTTTCCATCCAACGGGGAGAGCCGGTTGAAGCTGCGAGATCAAGCAGCTTCCAGCAGCGCTTTTAATTTTTTTTCTTCTTCTTCCCTTTTCCACAGTAATACTTGTTGATGGTGCTCGAAGTCGTAGCACGGAAAGAAAAAAGAAAAGAAAAGAAAAGAAATGAACCAGATTTAAAGTCCTTTCTCATTTTCAGCAGGTTCCATGACTCCCCCCCACCCCTCCCTAAACAGCGCAGCCCAAAACCGAACAGGAGAAAAGTGGCGCCATTTGTTTTTTAAGGCTTGTTTGTTTTCCTTCCTCTCTGTTGCACAAATCACCCACCAACACAGGCGCCGCGC
The DNA here is from genome assembly GCF_001443285.1 of Poecilia latipinna. Classification (NCBI taxonomy): domain Eukaryota; kingdom Metazoa; phylum Chordata; class Actinopteri; order Cyprinodontiformes; family Poeciliidae; genus Poecilia; species Poecilia latipinna. Next base: position 222,255 of record NW_015113205.1, read on the forward strand.
AACTTTACTTCGAGAGCTCTTGCTGGCTTGTCTTCATCAAGTCGAGATGTGCCGCAGGAAAACAGTTTTAATTGGTGCTGAGGGGGAAGTGAGGCGGAAGAGGCTGCACGCCTCACCACAGCTCAGAGAGGATACGTGGAGATGATCGGGAGTTCTTCCCTCAAAGGCATTCGATGCTAACTATATCGATACATGCGTCTTTTTCCTAAACGTTTTACATTATCCAGCAATCCCACTTCACCTACCCGGAGGGGAAGGTGACAAAAGTGCATCATCTAAAATGATCGACATTAGCATCACTGATAATGAACCGAAAGATCGACCCCATTAGGCACATCAGTCTGCAGATAAAGGATTTGCAACAGTGAATCAGGCAGCACACATCCGGAAAACTCACTGGAAAGACCTTCGCCGACACATTTAAAGGAAAGCCGGACCGCTTCGCTGGCTCCTCTGTCGGGCCTCGTCACTGTTTTCGTTGTTTTAAGACGGATTTAGAGAAATTAACTTCCTGTTGCTGCTTTGGCTTCGGAGGCATTTCACAAGCCATTAGCTTGGTTCTTTCAGCTCCAGCGGATCCTCAGACCCAGAGAACGAGCAGGGAGAGCGGAGGATGAGAGAGCGCAAGGACCGCAGAGGACGTCGCATCTGGTTCACATGTGGAGTCGTTAGCTGTGGCACATGAGAAAAATTCAAATGATTTTTTTTTTTTTTTTTTGGCCCACATGTTTGCCAGGGTGTTGATCTCATCGTGTCACTTTTGACTGAACTGGACAACCATCCACTTCACAGACAGGCAACTCGAAGGCAGACAGAGTAAATAGAAAGTCAACGACATCATCATC
>NW_015113205.1:224727-233654 GCF_001443285.1 Poecilia latipinna
GAGTCAGCGAACCCGGTTTTACTGTAACGTCTCTCTCACACCAGAACCGGCTAAAAATAACCAATAATGGCAGGTCAGCCCTCGGCTGGAAAACCAGAGATCGGCAGCAGAGTTCTGATGGATGCATCCCTCAGAAAAAGTTAAAGTGAAACGATTTCTTCAAACCCCGCAGACATTCCTCATCTATATTCTCCAAACTCCAGCCTTGGCTGGTTCAGAAGGTTTTCCTGTCTGCTCTCATCTGCATCACAAAAAAGAAGGCCTTTGTCTTGGAGAAAGAAAAAAAATATATATATATATATACATAGATCAAACTTTATCTTTCTCAAACATGTAATCCTGTGGGAAAAGCCAGACTGGTAGCCATTAGGCAGTGTCCTCTGTGCCTCGGCTCGCTCAGCCTTTGTAGCGAAAAGGCCAGAGCAAAGCTGGTTTCCATCCAACGGGGAGAGCCGGTTGAAGCTGCGAGATCAAGCAGCTTCCAGCAGCGCTTTTAATTTTTTTTCTTCTTCTTCCCTTTTCCACAGTAATACTTGTTGATGGTGCTCGAAGTCGTAGCACGGAAAGAAAAAAGAAAAGAAAAGAAAAGAAATGAACCAGATTTAAAGTCCTTTCTCATTTTCAGCAGGTTCCATGACTCCCCCCCACCCCTCCCTAAACAGCGCAGCCCAAAACCGAACAGGAGAAAAGTGGCGCCATTTGTTTTTTAAGGCTTGTTTGTTTTCCTTCCTCTCTGTTGCACAAATCACCCACCAACACAGGCGCCGCGCAACTTTACTTCGAGAGCTCTTGCTGGCTTGTCTTCATCAAGTCGAGATGTGCCGCAGGAAAACAGTTTTAATTGGTGCTGAGGGGGAAGTGAGGCGGAAGAGGCTGCACGCCTCACCACAGCTCAGAGAGGATACGTGGAGATGATCGGGAGTTCTTCCCTCAAAGGCATTCGATGCTAACTATATCGATACATGCGTCTTTTTCCTAAACGTTTTACATTATCCAGCAATCCCACTTCACCTACCCGGAGGGGAAGGTGACAAAAGTGCATCATCTAAAATGATCGACATTAGCATCACTGATAATGAACCGAAAGATCGACCCCATTAGGCACATCAGTCTGCAGATAAAGGATTTGCAACAGTGAATCAGGCAGCACACATCCGGAAAACTCACTGGAAAGACCTTCGCCGACACATTTAAAGGAAAGCCGGACCGCTTCGCTGGCTCCTCTGTCGGGCCTCGTCACTGTTTTCGTTGTTTTAAGACGGATTTAGAGAAATTAACTTCCTGTTGCTGCTTTGGCTTCGGAGGCATTTCACAAGCCATTAGCTTGGTTCTTTCAGCTCCAGCGGATCCTCAGACCCAGAGAACGAGCAGGGAGAGCGGAGGATGAGAGAGCGCAAGGACCGCAGAGGACGTCGCATCTGGTTCACATGTGGAGTCGTTAGCTGTGGCACATGAGAAAAATTCAAATGATGTTTTTTTTTTTTTTTGGCCCACATGTTTGCCAGGGTGTTGATCTCATCGTGTCACTTTTGACTGAACTGGACAACCATCCACTTCACAGACAGGCAACTCGAAGGCAGACAGAGTAAATAGAAAGTCAACGACATCATCATCATCATCTAATCCACACTTTGAAAAGCCATAAAGCTGGCTGTGTTTTATTGTTATTTTAACTGCGATGAATCCATTTTAATCCCTTCTCTTTTATGATGCAGGGAATTTTGAATGGTTGGGGATTCATCAACCAATTCCAGACACGTTTCACGATGACTGAGTTTGACTAGTGACCAGCAGGAATGTGGATTTTTTTTTCTTTATATATTGAAATTAAAGGGGCGATGTTGTGTAAAATCAACTTTTTTTCCAGCTTTACATCATGTCATAGTGTTATTTTCTAATCAAAAACACAACTGGAGTGTTGCCTCGGTTCTTTCGCGCATGTTTGTGAAATCCTTTAATCTCCGTGGCAACCGTTCAGCTGTGCAAAACGCCTGGATGGACCTAGCATCGCCTTCAAGGCGCAGGACTTTATTTTCCAAGCTTCTGCCTCACAGAGGACTCCTCCCGCGCGACTCCCCAACTCAGCTCCTACAGACTAGCCAGCATCAATTAGCAAACATCTGGTGGAGCTGTACATCAGCTGAGATCATTATAGGAGCTGCTTCTCAGTGCAAAGCTGGTAAAAAAAAGTTGCTAAAGGGTTAATAGAGGAGCCATGTTGTGATGACTTCCTGAAGGCCGAGTTTTAGAAAGAGCAGGAGTTTTTAAAGAGACAGATGCCCAATTTAAAGTCACATTTCTTTACAATTGCTATAACCTGGCACTATGTGATTTTTAGGTATTTAAGAAGTTGCTCTCTAATTGGAAATCTTGCAAAAAAAAGGACAATAAACAATATCATTTTTAGACAAAACAAACAAACAAAAAAAATAACTTGAACAGAGAATAACATCCCCAAAACCCTTCATAACATTCTCTAAAATCTCAAACTCTATTGTCTTGAATATCTGGTTATTTTATGAGCTTTTGTTGTAAGACAGGAACAACAAAATTGACCCAGCTTGTCTATTTTATCACTAAAATCATCTCTGAAACTTAGCTACCCATTCATCATGACTCGAAACGAATTCTGACGAGAAAGCCGGTAAATCTGTTTTGTTGCAGCAGCTCCTTTTTCAGCTTCAGCAGCTTCTCAGACTGTGAAGGACAGAAGACGCTGCATCTGTGTGCCGCTTCTACGTGCAACGTTTTCCTCCTGCGGCTTCAGGAGGCTTTGTGTTGAGTGACGGAGTAAAACACATTCTGTCGCTTTTATTATTACATCCATTGCACTTCGAAATACGGTTTCACATACAGAGCACATCATCTCTTTGACTCCGTGTATGAAATGATGCCATGATAATGTGAAATCGAGGCTTTGCCTAAACTGAGCAGTGGGAATGTTTTGATGGTGTTAATGTGACGTCCTGAAAAAAACAACAAAAAAAACTGAACTACTGCTGCTTACTACGACCTGCACTGCAAAAACACTAAATCTTACCAAGTATCTTTGTCTAGTTTTCAGGGCAAATATCTTAGTACAATTGAAATAAGACAATTGTTCTTATTACTACTAACTAGTAACTTTTCAGCAAGATATAGGAGCTGGTTTTAAGTCAACAGAACTAGTACTTTTTCATCAACATTAGGAATTATTAGCTTAAAACCAGCTCCTATATCTTGGTGAAAAGTCACTTATAAGTTAGTTTTGTCTTAGTTCAAGTGAACTAGAAACTAGACCAAAAATACTTCATAAGATTTTGTATTTTTGCAGCGTAATGTTCTCCCTCCACAGATGGTACATTTGGCCCCCGTCTCTCTCCTAGATGAAGCTTTTGCCTGAGCTTTTACTGTGACTAACCCTGTGTGTCCTCTTTCATCTGGCTCAGAGTTTATCTCTTTAGCTGCGTTTCTCACTCCTAACAGAGCTGCTGTTGACATTGGCGTCTTACTTTCCTTTAACATACAAAGTACTCTTAGATCAGCGAGTCGGAGGGATTCCTGCATCGTCAATGACTCAATGCCAGCAACCGCCTCCCCGTCACTACGTCCTCACCCAGGAGGCGTCAAAGAGTCGACGCGATCTGCTGGGGTTCCTTAGGCGACACACTTTTAGGCCAAATAATAAATAATAAACTGAACTTGGCTGCATTGTTTGATAATGATGTTTGAGTCCCGATCCTCCGCATCTGGCTTTGTCTGGTGCAGAATTATGACGCGTGTTGCATGTCGGTGACATAAAGGTCAGATAAAATGCAACATGACCGTTTACACTGCAGACGCAGACCATTTGGTGGCACATATTGGATTTTTTTTGGGGGTGCTGAAAATATTAGCCGTTCTTAAACAGATCAAATATGGACGGAAAAAAAAAAAAGCTGACTCAGGTCGCATCTGCCCGCTGTGTGAATGTAGCCTAACTCACCTGAAGTCTGACTGAAGTTCGTTTCGTAAAGTGGCAAAACTGAATGACTAAAACTGATGTGCATCAAGGTAAAGCTGAGACATTTACTTAAAGCCACATATTTCCATACACCATTGAAATGCATGGCAGATACACATTTGTGTGTTGGAGGAATAAATTCACCGGAAGCCCACAGAAAGAAAGAGACACACCTTCAACTCATCACAAACTCTTGAAACTGTTTGCATCCACGAGCAACAGCTTGCGGAAATGGCCTTGTTAATTAGGCTGATTTAAATAAAAAAATTTAAAAAATAAAGATGCTGATCGGTGATGTTGTCTCCGACATGAATCCTAATGACGTCCACAACCGAGCTGAGCTTAAGATCAGTGTACAATAAGGCAGTTCAATATGTTTTGTTAGGGGTCGAACAGTTTGCAAGGCCGACAGAGGAAAGCCATAATCAATCTGGAGATTATAGATAAGGACAGCAAAACCAGCCAAGAACAGCATTTTCCTCTTATCGCCAGTACTCCTTGCCCTCCCGCCTCAGGTACAGCCAATTAAGCCGGGAGAGGGAAGAGGACGCGCCGGCAGCCACTTCAGGTTGAGGACGCCCGACAGCCGACTCCAAACAGGCCCCGGCCCCACTGAGGGCGCAGAGAGCTCGTTAAGTACAGGAAGAGACGGAGAAGGAGTCGAAGCACGTCCGATTCTCACGGCAGGTACGGCGTTGTGACGTACGGTCCCGAAAAGAAACACACGCATGTAGGAAAAACTGGAATCCGAAAGGGATGAATAACGTGCACTCTGCTGAACCGTCGACGGGCAATTTTCTGGATTACTTACTGCTGACTGCGCTACGGAGAGCGAGCAAGGACAAACGGACCTCGCCCTGGCGTCACTCCCTCTCATCGCTTTTTTAATTCGTTATCACTTCATGTTGTCTTTCTCCACCTTTTATTATGGAAACATTACATCACATTATGGGACCGCGCCACAGCGCAGCAAGAAGCAAAGAAGGCAGGGAGGAACAAACCACGAGAGGTCGAGCAGAGGTCATTTTTTCAGAGTCCAGGTCGAGTCTCAAATCTCTACTGACTGACATAAGAATTCTCTCGGATTAATATGAATTCAATCATTTATTTATGGTTTTATCTCCATATGGAGCAAAAAGTTGTTTTGTGGTTTTTTTTTTTTTTTTTTTTTTTTTGAGAGAGCGATCCATCAGTCAGAAACCTCTTATAAATCGTTCCACATCATTTTAGACTTAACCGAAGCATATTTACCCAATTATAAATAAAATATACATTTATGCAAAAAAACAAAAAAACACGATTAGCATTTGAGCTTCTATTTGACTTAAACTGCAGGGGCTTTTATTTTGAAGAACTGCAATTCAGTAATGATGCAATAACCCAGATATTTATGTAATATCGGTGAAACCGGATTAAAACTTTTAATCGTGTTTGAGATTAAATTTGAATAGTTAATGGCAATTTAACTGAGAACTAGATAGACAAAACAAGCAACTTCTTTCATTCAAAAATCCTTTTCTTCTGCTACTTTATTGAGTAAACAGACATATGAGCCCAACAACAAAGACATCTATTGTTTTTAATCTGTTATTTAGGTTATCCAACCATCGGATTGGTGCAAAGTCCTACTCAGGAACTCCTGATCGCTCCTGTAAGCTGCAATGCGTTTTGAACACTACAATAGCCTTTTTCAGATCATTGCATTTTTAAGCAAAAATTAACCCACAGTGGGTCAAGAGAAGCAGCTTTGTCATCTTTCAGTGTCTTCTGGTGCCACCTGTGCGTCACATTTATAGAAACACGCAAATATAAATGGTTCTGGCTGGAACCTTTGTATTTGTACCTTAAAAATAACAAAACAAACAAAAAAACAAGAATAAGTGCATTAAAATTTTAAAGAAGCTAAAAATCTATGCAACTAAATGATCAAAATCAATACCTAAAGGTGCCAACCCTCGTATATACATACTTTTTTTCATCCATGCATAATATTGACTCATTCAAGTGTTGAAAGCATATCATGTGCAGCATATCTGCAGACTTTTCAGTTGGCCAATATTTATTTTGTTAGAAATCTCTTTTAAAATGGTCTCATGTGATATTCAAATTATTTGAGAAAGTGAATTTAATGTTTTCATATGTTGTCAGCCAAAATCATTGAACCTAACAGAAGAAAAAATGACGGTTAAATGTCACTATTTAATTTATTTATGCGAGTTTAACTTTTGGAATATGACTATTAAGGTAAATCAGCTTTTTTTTTGATGATATTCTGATTTCTTGTTTTTGGTTCTGAAATAATCAGAAATGAATGTTAGACAATAGGAGGCTACAGTTCATAACCCTAACCCTAGCTAATAAACCAAACGAACCATTTGGCAGAGTTTGAACAGAGCTGCCATCTGTAACTTATTGACTGGTTTGCTTTCACCTCTGATTACATGAGGTGAAAACGTCAAATCCCAGACCAAGAGTCTCATTTGAGTCTGAAGTTTCAAACAAGTGAGAGGTCAGTGTGGCTCTGGCCTTCGCAAGTCTGAGACCAGAGTCACCGTCTCTGGCAGGAGCAGCAAGGAGTCCAAAATCAACACCACAAATGAAAGCAAATGTTGATATTTTTGTGGCTTCCTGTTGCCTTTTTTTCCTCCCTGAATTCTGGCTGCATTTGGAAAAAAAAGAAAAAAAAAAAAAGAAAAACCCAAACAACACAAACACAGAACACTGTTGCTAGCTCAGCAATGAAATATTGATCACACAGCTTCACTGTGCTGTGTATCATCACCTCCTCCACCAGCAAGCAAAGTATATCCCAGCTGCACACACACACACACGTAAAGCCCCCCTCAAGGGCCTAATCTAAACTGCAGCTTTATGCTCCTGTTCCCCTGCTGACTCTTTGATGTTGCCCAGACCAGACTCTCCCAGCGTCTGGATATCTGTCTACCACTCCTGGCTGATGCTGTCGGATCTAGGCCTGTCGCAATCAGCAGCAAATTAATTCCATCTTACGATAAACTAAAACAAACTCTACAATTTCCATTTGCAGGATCTTTTTTGTGTTTCTGTCTTTCAACCTAAAACTGGATGATAACAGTCTTCGGTCTGGTGCACAGTTTTGAAATTCCTCTAATTTGATGTTTCTGTTGCTTTCTTTATTTACTTTGGATTTTTTAAATGTCTTCCAATGTTAAATGCTCAGCAGAATTTAAAGTTGATTGAAGAAGATTGACAATTATTGCCAGTACCGTTATATTACATGAAAATGCTCTCAAAACAACAATATTATCGATTATCGCAATAACTTCTGGGGCAATTTGTCGTCCAGCAAAATCAGTCATTGCGACAGGCCTGGTCGAGTCAGCGTGACTCGGCGGCGGTCACCTCAAACCGCCACCAGTCGAGGAGAGTTCAGCCAGATTCCCCGCTTTTGTCTCAGCTTCATCTGGACGCGTACAAAAAGGTGCATCAGCAGAAAACAAAGCACTGGGAGAGAATGAGCGCTCGGTCCGGATAGCTGGACGACGCACAATCGCGCCGGCAAATCGTAGAGAGAAACAAAAGACAGAACAGCAGATGGACTTTCACATTCAGGGGACAAAGAGTTTCAGGAAGCCAGCAGTGACTGCACCACAGAGACCGCCATAGTAGGATGGGAGGGAAAGAGAGCCATCTATCCTTTATTTAGTCTAAACCGAGACGGAGTCCATTAGAGTTGCAGAGACTCAAAGATAAAAAAGAGAAAAGAAAAGAAAACGATGCTCCCTCTCGACTTGTTATTGAGTACTATTGGAGTCAAAAGGGGGTAAATTGACTAAGTAGGTCGAAGCGAAGAGCATGCAGAGAAAATATGCTAAACTGAAATTCTGATTGGCCACATGGGTGTGTGGATGCTGCTTTCATAATTGCCTTCGCTTGATGCTTCTCCCCTCATTTTCAACATTTGCTGTGACATTCACTGTGATTGAGAGGGGAGGGGGGAGGAAACAGCATCCCGGTGATGCAAATGGTGTTTGTGTCTCGGCTACCCGCCCCCGTCTCCGCTCGCCCCGACCCCAACCGAGACTAAGCATCTGAGAGCGGTTCCCTTCACATCAGCGCAAACAGCAACTCCGCCGGCGCCGGTGGAGTCCACGTAGATGCCTTTGAATCATGTGAGTGAGCAGCGGCGCTACTTACCACGCTTGCTGGACAGGGTGGTATCTGTCTCAAAGAAAGAGGGTGGAGAGGAGGGATGGGGGAGGAGACAGGAGAGAGAGAGAGTGATGATTAGAACATAATAGCCCAGGTGAAAAAAAATATATACTTTAGTATATTTCAAACTTACTTAAATTTGTGAAAGTACACTTTAAGTATACTAACTATTAAGTGTACTACCTATAAATATATCTGAAGTATATTAAAGTATACTTGTACCAATTTTGAAATTAGAACTTTAAACACATTTAAACATAATTGTACCAAAATACACTTTTAATATAATAAATAAGTGAACAAAATATATATTTGGCCGAGTATAAATATACACTTTCTCAAGTATATTTAAAATATATTTTGTGTATATTTAAAAATATATGCTCAAAATATAATTTTTAAAAATTCACTTAACACTACTTTAGATTATTAATTTCAGTATGTTTTAAATTACATCTTAGCGTACATTTTAGGCTAATAAAATATGCCTCAATTTTCTTTATTTAACCAGGTGAACCCCGTTGAGATCCATATCTCAGTTTCAAGAGGGACCTGGGCAGAAGTCTGCAAGACGCAGCAACCTGATTACAAAATAAAACTAATTAATACATATGCAGAAGTATGTCTTTTAGGCACTTTTAAACTGTCTTTAATATAATATGTAGGCATACTTTTTAAGTACCTAAAAAGTATGAATTTTGAAGTGCCTTAATAATATTTTACTATTTACTAAAATTGCATACAATAAAAAAAT
>NW_015113205.1:237338-291117 GCF_001443285.1 Poecilia latipinna
CCAAAATAGTACAGTTTAAGTACATCAATCAAAGTATGTTAAAATTTAGTGTACTAAAACATACTTTTGTTTTACTTGGGAGGTTTCAGGGAAAGTGGCAGGTAAACAAGCAGATCAATTTCTGAAGATTAATGGAAAGTCAGAAACAGTAGCAGGACGGGGATGTAAACGTGACAAAGTAGAGCCACAACTGAGGAAAATTTGCTGTTACATCCATTGCAGTTGCCTACATTTATCAAGGCGACAACATTTACAAAACAGGATTTAAGTCATTTTTTTTTTAATTCTTCTTTTTTATTTGCCTTATTTTTTTGTATCATTGCCTCCGGCAGCAAAATTCATCTTTATCTTCAAACACCTGATGTGATGTCTGTGTTGTCTCTTATGTTTTGTCAAAAAAAAAAAAAAAAACTTCAGAGAATCGCGCGCCGCCGTCTGCGCACACAATTGCAACAGGTTACAGTTTCTTGCAGTACCGCTTGCAACCCTCGTGAACTTTTTCCATGTTTGGTTGTTTTGCAGCCGCAAACTTTTTAAAGATATTTCATCGGAATGCTATCCGACAAGCACAGAGCGGTGCGGAGTCTTTAATGGGAAGGAAAATGAAACACGGTTTTCAAAGTTTATTTTGACACAAAATAATCACAGCGTGTGTTTGTATTGACACGTTTCTGTACTAATGAGTGTTTCCTGCACCAGAAGGAGCTCTTGTCAGATGAGAGTGAAAAGAAACTTCTTGAATTACGTGAAACAGTGTTTGGCTGCAGAAGACTAAAAGATCATCTAGTGTTTCCTTTTCACTGCTTTGCTTTGGAAAACCTTTGCAGTTGGTCTGTCCTGTTCAGCTTTTATATCCTGCTTTCTGTTCTTGAAAAGAAATTAGAAATGGCAAAAAATATATATTTTCAAAATCTTGTTTTTATTTCATGAGTCCACCTGAACACAACATGCTTTATAAAAAAAAAAACACAAAAAAAAACTTGGTAGGTAATAGGAAGAGTGACATCACTATCACTATGGAAACCCAATGGAAATCTGATTTTCCAAAACTGAAATTTTCATAAAAATTTCGATTAATAGATAAAAACGATTTATCGTCCAGTTCTAGCAGAAACATTAAGTGGCATGATCTCTGCACTGCAACTGCGTTTATGCAAGAACTACTTAACATCACAGCAAAGACTCAGTCGTGTTACTGAACATCATGCTATGGTTAGTTGATTCTCTCACCTCGGCATGCTAGGTTCATGCCCCCTTCCTTCAGAAGACATCCCTTTTAATTAGACAGTTTGAAACGATGTAAAACTTGAAAAGACGCTACTGAATATAAAGCATATAAAGCAAATTAGAGGAGGTTTTGTTGGAAATGTCTGCTAAATTATTCATGTTTTAACCTAGGCATGCTCCTCCAAACTGAATATTGTTAACTAAAATCTCTGCAACATTCTTTTGTAGTTTTTTTTTGTTTTTTTTATTATTATTCTTTTAGCAAAGCATATCAGAGCTAGCTATGATATGCACGGAGGCCAGAGATTTATACTTTTTTCATCTCAGCAGTTTACTACACCAACATCTCGAGAACCGCTTTTTGCTTACGCCGCGCAAAGTTTTTGACATCTTTAGAGACAAAACAAAAAACAAGAGAAAACCGTAGCACTTTTTAAACAATCGTTTTGCTTTCAGACACTCGGCTGTCTATTCCCCTTCCCTGTGTATGAAGACACCCCGGTCCATCCCAACAGAACTTAGCTCCGCACATGTTCAATTATTCATCTCCCTCTGTCAAGAATTCAGTCGTCCTAGCACTTGCCAGTCTATCCCAACACATTGGCAGGCAGGCTCAGCTTTGGCATATGGTGCAGAGTGGGGTTTGCTCATCCCTCCCTCCTTCACTTGGCCTCCTGGTACGTACAAGGAGAACGCTCGCGGAAGCCAGCGAGCGCGTGTACGGCCGTCGGTACGCTTAAAAACTCCGCTCACCCCCTCGCTGAGTCGCTGGCTGTCTGCCCACAACCCCTTCGCAACAGGTTTCGAGGTATTCAGCAGATCCAAAAACCAACTAAAGACTGCAGCTCTGAGGAGAAAACAGAACATTTCAGACCGGAAAGAGGGGAAGCTGGGCTGGATCTGCCCAAAAATCCACATCTCTGTTCTTGTGCTGAGCGACGCTGCGCGTGTGTCTCGGCACCGTGTTTGTAAATGTGGGATTATATTTATAACAAGACATGGCAAGTGTGTTTGTGTGGCACGTTTCAGCAACGAGGCAAATCAAAGTGCTTTACATTACGAAAACATAAAATAACTTAAAAATATTACGTTTCAGTGGTATAATAAAAGATGGCCTACATAGTAAAAGTAATGATGTTTTGGTAAATAGTAGGAATATAACAATCAAAGGCAACTCTAAACAAATGGGTGTTTTTAGACTCCAGTTAATGGAGCTCAGTGTTTCATTGGTTTTCTTTAAGTTTGCTCCAGATTAGAGGAGTGTAAAAACCGAATGCTGCTTTTCTGTGTTCGGATCCGACTCTGGGGAAGCAGAGCAGACTTTCACCAGAAGATTCAATGATTTAATAATCGAACAAAAGTATTTTAAAGTACGTTCTCTAAGCTAGAGGGAGCCAATGTAAGAACTTTACAACAGGGGTGATGTGCCCTATTTTCCTAGCATCAGTGAGAACGCAAGCAGCAGCGTTTTGGATCAGCTGTGTCAGCCTGGCTGACGTTTCAGACAGACCAGTGAAGATGCTGTTGCAGTCATTAATTTGCCTATAAATGTGTGGATGAGTTTCTGAAGATCTTGTTGGGACATTAGTTCTTTAATCCTAGCAATATTCTCGAGGTGATAGAAGGCTGACTTTGTAATCATCTTTATGTGTCTCTGAAGGCTCAGGTCCGAGTCCATCACCGCGCCCAGGCTTTGGGCCTGATCTGTACCTAGCTGTAATAACTGAAGCCGTGTGCCGACTTTGGTCCAAAAGCAACAATAATTACTTCAGTTTGGTTTTAATTCAGCTGAATGAAGTTGTAGCAGATCCACGAATCGAATTGTTCCAAGCATCTGTTCAGAGCTCGGATGGGTTCGGACATTGTAACGTAGAGCTGCGTATCACCTGCATAATTTTAACTTAGGTTATCTGTGATAATGTGAACTAATGTGGGAATGTAAACATTAAACAGGAGGGGCACCAAGATGGAACCTTGGGGTTCTCCACATGCGATTTGTTTCAACTTCAGCGTAAAATTACTGATCGACATGAAACAAAGACGTCCTCGTTGTGTAGGTAAGACTTGAACCGGTCGAGTTCTGTGTGGAAAAGGAAACTGTTTTCTAAACATCTTGATGTGGAGACTTTCTTTCAGGAAGCAGGAGACTCCCAGCGAACAGGAGCTGAACATATTTACAGTAAAGTTCTGTTCTTTCCAGCGTTCAGCTTTTGTCCATCATCAAACCTACGACTGTTTTTTTTTTGTTTTTTTTGGAAGCCTCAGAGTAAAAGGTAAGAGTCTGATTTCAACAGAAAGTACTCCAAGAAACTGAAGTTTTAGAACTAAGGCGAGTAGATTTTATTTATTCAACACCTTCCACAGATGAAAACTGGGAAGCACTTCACAAAGAGAGGATATATCAATATTAAAACGCGGTTAAATGAAAACATGAAAACGAGATGTGAAGAAAACACTCGTTTGTCTTCAGCTGCTTTCAAGGCAACAGAAGCGTGCAAATCTGTTTTATGTCCACTCACTGGGACTACAGGCAGATTTTGGTTTGAAGTCCTGAGGGTTCAACTTGGAGCGTTTGTCTTTAACTATTAAGCAACATATGAAGGAGTTTGACCAATCAGGGCCCTGGAAGTTCAAGTCTAATTAAATCTTAAACTCCAAGAGCAACATTATCGAAAGTAAACTCTTCTGTTTAATCTTCTGGTTAAAAGTCGATCTGCCAGAGGTTTTTTTGACTCAACTGAAGGTGATCGAGTTTTGTTGATGCAAATGAAAAGTTAAGTATTTCTCAAATTTCAGAAACATATTCTGACAAGGTTTGGTTTGGTGACTTTCAAGAGAGATCGGTTGAAAAGAGCACCTCATTTCCTTACATTTGGCTCGACGTCCTACATGTTGCCTGATCAGAGGAACTCTGCTCTTTGGAAAAAGAAAATGATCAGAGCTCGGATGAAGTTCTAGAGCTATTTTTAAAATATGTGATTTCTTTTCCCACACGTAATTCAGACGGTTTGGAAAAAACTCTGAAATTTTGAAGGAGCAGTGCAGCTTAATGTCATTTGCATAAAAGGGATGAGATAATGTAAAACTGAAGTGTCCAAAATTGAAGCTTCTACTTGTAAGGTAAGCTCTGATCCAATCTAAAAGCCGCAGAGCTTCGTTAGCTCATGGTGTGAGCGGCGGACCCAAAGGCCACAGAACGGTCCTGCAAGACTGAAGTCATCAGCCTCCACGGCCGCTGTGATGTCACTGGACTCTTAAAGCGAAGAGGTTTTTTGTAAAAATACATTTCAAAAAAACAGTTGGGAAGAAAAATTGGAATTATGTTCTCATGATTTAGTTTTGTGCGACAGATTGGCGACCTGTCCAGGGTGTGACCCCGCCTCTCACCCCAAAACGTTCACTGGAGATAGACACCAGCACCCCTCTGGACCCCACTAGGGACAAGAGTGTAAGAAAATGGATGGATGGATGATTTAGTTTTGGGGAAAAAAAAAAATCAGTGTATGCCAAAAATACTGACCAGTTGTTGTTAAGCTTGAGTGATTGACTTGTTTAAAGAAAGTTATGTCTTTGTGGTAGAGCTTTATAATACATGCCGCTATGATAATACTGTAGAACATTAGAATTATGATATAAGGTATAATAAAACTGTAATTTCCTAATTTTCATTATTCCCCCATCATCAGAATGACTCCACCGCTCTTTTCAGCTTAGTTATCTCAGGGCTTGAGGCAGTAAGAATCCATCCAGCTGGCCAAACATATTGCATTATTAGCATGTACAGCGCTAATGCACATCAATTGAAATGCTGCATATTGCATCATTTTTTTTTTTTAGAGTATTGCATACATTAAATATCGCAATGACGACTGCAGCACAAAACGTTGTGCAGCTGCTGTTTTCTGTGGGTTTTGCAGAGTGTTGTGGTTGTGGTGAGTCGTAGCAACATGTAGTTTTTCCATCACCTCACATGGTAATCAAAGGCAGAAATGAGAGAATAGAGTTTTTTATCATATCCGGCTAAATTAATACACAGAACATTTCGGCATGGTGTATTTATTGTGTCCCAAGCGGTTGGATTCTTGCCATAAGCACACCAAGACCGTGGATCAATAACCTGCCAGACAAAACCTTAGCATTACAGAAGCAAGGCAAATTTGTGGCCAGTCACATTGCAAATTAAACTTATTTATGTTGCATTTGCCCTCCAGTAAATTCATTTAAATTCCTAGCCAACGCACTGTGTCCTTGTCCGGATCGGATTCATCCAGTTTCCTCTCAAATTAATCTCACAAATTCGCCGTACTCTTTTAAAAAGGAAACCGTTGCGGTGAAAGGCATTAGTCAAAGCAAGCTGTGACTCAGACACCCACATTTTATAATCTAATCCAAATGGTCACAATTAGTCATACTGTTTATTAGGGATTTGTAGAAAAAAAAAAGTTCTCAAAATGAAGAAAATTATAATTTGAGCATTTTGCACCTTTTTGGAAATAAGCCCAAAGAGAAGCCAATCTTTTCTACACGTAGCAGCAGGTAGGTAAAATCTGGTTCAAAGGTTAGCAGAGAATCAGCCGTTTACACGCCACCAACCCCATGAGTTTAGCTGGTCATACGTGTTGAAGACATCTTGTTGCCTTCTTGAATCTATGTTAAAAATAATTAGAGCAGTTCAGAAAGCAAAAGGCAGCCCGAGCAACGAGGGGAGACCCGTATAAGTAAATGGACTACCAGATAAAGGTTGTTTCGTCGGTTGATAAATATTAGAAATGACAACTTGGCGCAGCTTCTCAATCGCCCAAGACATGACAGTTCAAAGTACTTACATTAGAAAGTGATGTTCCCTCTAATCCAGTGGTGCTGGAGGGCCGGCATCCTGCATGTTTTCGTTCTCTCCCTGCTGGTGATAACCTTTTTAGCAGGTCAGTGTTCTTCTCAGGCCTCCTACTGACCCATCATTTGATCCAGGTGCGCTAAACCAGGGAGAGAACTGAAACATGCAGGATGGCGACCCCAAAGGGGTCCTGCATGACATCACACCACCTACAGACATCACACCAAAAAGGCCTGTAAAGGTCACTAAAGGGGTCGTCAAGCTCGCACCAGTCACCGAATCTGCGGCCCATTTGATTCAGTGATTGGGTCTTTGTCACTTAGTCACCTGAAAACACAGCTACACGTGTTTAAAAGAAGTCAAAAATAAATGCTTACGACACACAAACGACTCACCAAAGCGCTCGCTCAGGCTCGCTGGCTGCCACCTGCGACGTGAGCGAGCGTGGATGGATATGAGAACGTCTCTGTGCGTGCAGCTGTGTCCTCATGCTAAATCTTCTAGTTGCCCCCCGTGATGACTAATAACCGGAGAGCAATTTCGGCTAATAAATAATACATTTAAGAGTCCAATCAAATTGAGCAAATGAGTATGTCTAGAAAACTATTTATCAAAGAACAAACGTGTATTTACAAATACAACACTGGCACAAGCAATCAATTATTCATAAAGTGAATACTGGGTAAGTGGGCTTCTTCCCGGGTGAAATGCTACCATAATTGGAGTGGGACTACTGGAGTGAGGGCTTGTGTGTGTGTGTGTGTGTGTGTGTTTGCATGCGTGCGTGCGTGTGTAGGTGAATGTGTGTGTTGTCTTCGCCAACACTTCTCCCCATGCACCCAAGTTCCCCCAAACACGACAAGAGCAGGCAGCGACGGCTCATTACTGCCTAATGAGTTGTCTGATTAGTGCTGAATATAAAAGCCTTATTGTCAAGCATTGTATGTTTATTCTGATTAATTATTACACTGAAGTGACTTGAATGGAAGGCGCGGCAACGTACGGTGTCGGCGCTCTGCAGCGGAGGAATCTCTCGCGGGAGGAATAATTGCGTGCATCCACGCTCACGTGTCGCCGCTGTTTGGAGAGATTGCGTCGGAGACTAACCGCCGTGTGTGATTGTGCCACAGTCGGTGCTCGGAAGAGGCGAAGTCAACCTTTCGGGCTCCTGCCTGCGGATGCCGATGCCCGCTAATGACCAGCAGCTTCTCACCAGACAGGTGGGCAGAGAGGGCTCATCTTTGCCGGGCCTCGTTTGCGATTCTTCCTCAGCGGTTTGGTCGAGAAATAATGAGGAAAGCGGCGCCGGTGAACCGACGTTGGATTTCGCGGAAGGTCTGCGCCTCAGAGGTTTGAAAGAGGACAGCATCGTGAAGACCCAGTAAGACGTCAGACAAGTAAAGAACGACATCATGGAGACGTTTAACGTAAAGCAACATCAGAGTCTTGTGTCTCTCGTCGAGGACTGATTAATCCATCAACTATAAATGGAAACGTGGCATGAATATGGTACAGAGGAGGCCAGCAGGATTTTGATTTAAATTTTTCAGGACTGCTGCAGTGTTATACTGATAACACATTGTGTGATTTGTTTTGTACTTGAAATCTGCTGTAGATAACTACAAAATGTTTTTTTTTTTTTTACATATTTGTAAAAACTGTCCTTATGTTATTCCAGTATAACATGAGACAGATAACCTGTGGGGGAAAAAAAATCAAACTTATTGCCATCTACACAAATATACCACTGCCAGACAGAAACAACCAATCAAAGCCACGCAGAGGGTCTTTGCGCCGTCAATAAAGCTCATGTACATGCTGCTCCGCTGTGTGGAAGGAGCAGTAGCCCAGCAGAGAGCTATGGAGAGCATCAGGACACGCTGCACACACGACGTTAAGCTGTTCCTCGGCCATTAGAAAAGCTGCAGCAAGCAGACAATGTTGGGCAGTGCGTACACGAGCTGATTGACATTGGTAAGATTCACTCCTGGCCCTGACAGATTGCGTTACATTTCTGCAGATGGCAGTAGAACCACAAGGAGGATACAGTACTTGATAGTTTTTTTTTATTATTATTTTCTGTCTCATGTTATAATATCCAGACAAAGAGACAATTAACAAATGAGGTGTAAAAAAACAAACATATTTTTGAAGTTATTTACTACAATTTAAAGCAACAGTGTTTTCAAGCACTTACTGCCCATAGCACTGAATTTAATTAAGTATCAGGCTGAGTCTCAGTGTACGGAAATGTCTACTAATAAACAGAAATCAGGGGAATTCCTATTGTCTCAAACTTTAGGAAGAAATACCTACAACTAAAATTCCTGAGACAGTGCTGAGGTTGATAGCGCTGCATGGAGTTTGCATGTTCTCCCTCTGTGTGTGTGTGTGTTCTCTCTGGGTACTCCGGCTTCCTCCCACGGTTCAACATGACTGAGAGACCAGGGAGGATAACTGGCCTCTCTAAATTCTCCTTACACACGAGTGTCTGCCTGCGTCGTCATTTTTCCTGGCTGTCTCTGCATCGCCCTGTGGTGGGCTGGCGGTGTGTTCAGGGTCCGCCAGCTTTTCAAAGACTGCTGGAGATAGGCACTAGCACTCCATGTGAGGATGGGCGGGTATATGCAATGGACGGAAGGATGGACGAAACTCTTGCAAGAAACCAAAGCAAACTGCAATATTACAGTGTAATTTAAACCATGTTTTATTCCCCAAAGTTGTAGAAGTTCAAAGTGCTAATGAGCCAGCAGTATGACTCAAGCTCATAGGACTTTAACAATATCGTGATCTGCTTCAAACAGTTACGGTGTTTTATGAACTACTGGGGCACTGACAACAACACATGAGCTCACATCCAACAGCGGGCTCTAAATTTTCCGTTTAACCAAACTAATAGTTGAACAATGAGTGGAGAGTTAAGCGCTTTGAGAAAACCCATGCCGACACCGTCCGGAAAATAAAAACACCTCAGCTCCTCCACTGCCTTCAGCTTAGATTCAAACCGCCCCGTTGTGAAACAACAAAACCCGCCAGCGGACGCTGCTGCCAAACACAATTAATTACAGAGAAATTATTTTTCACCGGCGCGACTGAAAATATGACAAACACCTCGAGTCAAGAAGTGGAAGCTTATTGTTTGGTGCCGTTTTTGTAGGTGCGGAGCAGCGGCTACACAAACACACTTGCTCTGAAATAAGTCATGACTCCCCTTTGGCCACGTGGTGACAGCGTATTCCAGAGCAACATATTAAGAGATTGTTTGTGGACCTCCGGTGTTTGTGATTTAAAGAGGGAAATGCTTTCAGAGCTTTGTCGGCCGCATTCATTCTTCCCTCGCGATGTTTGGCGTGCCGGCAACGTGTGAGCATATTCGGCTGTGGGAGGCGGGCTGATTTATGACGGGAGCCCGGCTGCGCGGGAGAGACGAAGAAGAAGTTTTTTGTTTTTTTTTTCCTCTCTCAACTGCCGTGATGTCAACAGGAGCTGCCGGTGGAAGCGCCGTCTCTCGGCTCTTACCACTCAGCCTCAGCTTGGAACGTAAAGTGAACAGCGTTTTACTTTAGCAGTCGAAATGGACGAGTTTCTAGTACAAATATCTTAGACAACTAGTTTTCAGCGAGAAATGTGAGCTTGTTTTAAGTCAATAATTCGTCAATATTGATGAACAAGTACTAGTTCCATTGGCAGATTACTTCATGGGAAAAATGTCTTGTTATAAGTGAATATAATTTGCCAATGAACAAGCAATTATTTTTTATCAATATAAAGAAACGATTGACTTAAAACAAGCTCATAATTCTTGCTGAAATGTTACTTATAAATTAGTCTTATTTCAGGTGCACTAAGATATTTGCACTGGAAACTTGACCAAAGTTACTTGGTAATATTTTGTGTTTTTGCAGAAAACTTGCATGAAAGAGAACGTCTCTCCTTAAACATGTCTGTTCAGCGGCCACTGGCCGAGTGAATGCAGAGGAGACTGCAAAAAGGTTATTGATGGGGGGGGAATGGGTTTGTATCGGTTCTTTTTTTCATCCTCCCGTTCCTGATGCATGAACAAAGCCGAGCCGGTCTCCTCAGACAGGCGCCTGGATCACTTGGCCCGTCTGTGTACATTTTAAATCAAAGGTAATGGGGCTCTTTAAGGGGGACGTCTGCTTCATGCCCACCAAACTGTCGATACACTGCAGGCCCGATCACCGAGGGCCTCTGTTCTTCAGAGTAAAGGATTGTATATGTGCTCTGTGTTGGAAGCAGCAGCCGCTCTGGGGACATATTGATGAAAACTTGAGCACAGAACTTTGTGATTTATGGTGCTTTGACTTACTGCCGCAGTTACAGACGAGCGCAAAGTCTGGACGAGATTTCAGCACAAAGAAAATATTCACACATCACGGACGGCAGGCGCGTCTATAAATCAGCTTCAAAAGTCAAACCTCGAGATTGCGGCGATTGTTTTTTTTCCCCCTCCACCCCCCCATCCCTCCTTCCAGAGATGCCAACTGTCAATACTCACTATGAGTCTCTGCTGGAGGTGAGTAATGCTGGAGAGGGGGTAAAAACATTTACAGTGCGGAAGGTCAACTATCTGCAGCAGCACGCTGAATCCTAATGCAGAAATGTGGCTTTTTCTTGACCTGTGCTGCTAGTGGAGAGTAAAAAAAAACCCCAATATATATATATATATATATATATATATATATATATATATATATATATATATATATATATAACTATCACATTTATTTATTTGAACACGGATTTGAAGGTTTGTCGCAGGTTTTGTAGGTTCAGCCAGTCTCACCTGACACCCTTTGGGTGTCCTTTAAAACCGCCAGACTGACTTGGTAAAGCTGAATTTTGATAAGGTTGAATTTCGAGATTGCTTTTATGGTGACTGTTGCTGCCCAACTTCTGAAACTAACTAAAGTTCCCTGTAGTTGCTTTTGCTTATTGCAAAAGCCTTGCAAAGTATATATTTAATTCTCTAGAACCTTTTGACAAATTTTATGTTTTTTTTTGTGGTTTTTTTCATTTAACATGAAAGACTTGCACAAAGTACTGGGTATTTGTAAATGGAAAGGAAAAATGATACGTGGTTTTTATCTTTTCTTTTACAAATAATCTGCACAGTAAGAGAGGAAAATGTTTTAATGTAATAAATTCAGCTCAGTCAGGTTTATCCTAGATCTCTACTGGGTTTAGGTCTGACCTTTGACCCTTGTAACAATACATAAGCGTACATATAACTATTCTGTTGTTGTTTGTTCTCTGTTGTTTTGTTGCCCTGGTGTCTTTGTTATCTTTATATGAAGGAATTCGCCGTTGACCTATTAGTGTATCTGACATTGTCAAGAGTCAAAAACAAAAACACAGCATTCCTTTGCTTGCAGGTGTACATGCTGTAGTTTTACCTGTGGCAGCAATTAGTTTATCCCGCCATCCAAAAGCAAGAAAAATGTTGATAAGTACCAGAGATTAGCTCCAGCCTGAGCCCGACCGCCATCTTGAAACACACCGCGTAACGTGAGTCAGCTGCCCCCTCTTCCTACGTCAGCCTGTCCACTTTTAACCAGGCATCGTCCAAAGCTACCTTTACGTTCGTGTTTCCCCAAATCAAGAGAGGCTGTCAGATAAAAGCAGCCGTTTTCTTGACAAACTGAAGTACACAGTGTGGTTTTCTAGTGCAAATGTGGCAGAAGCTTTACACCGTTCCTTTAGACACCACATCCACAGCTACAAGAGAAGTTTGTTTTTTTTATTATTATTATTATTTTCCTACCTGAATCTTGTCCGGTAAGAGCTTAAGGAAGTGGTATTATATATTTTCCAGACACATAGTGCCATTACATAGCACAGTCAAGTGACTCTGTTAGCTTCAGTTAGCATAAAAATGCTGCATATATGAAACTTAACTTAAAAGATATTTGCCTTCTCAAGTCGTCACCTTGAAATTGGCGTCTGTCTCCTGAAGAAGCTCCTGCTCTTTCTGTCACTCCGCCTTCTGGACAACATCTCGGCATTCCTCCGTTTTGCCATTTACAACCGTTCTTAGGAGCCACGGATTGAAAAGTAGCTTGTATGAAAAGTTCAGCAGGCTCGGAGTTTCACCAGGAGTTTGCTAATGGCTGCCACCACTAGTCTGAAGGAGCTGAGTTGGGGAGGTGTAACGTGATATAAAGCTTTAAAAAAAAAAAAGCTGATTTTACATAACACCTCCTCCTTTCAATAAAATGTGGAGTCAACATAATGCCAGTAGAGAGAAAGAAACTGGACACACCGAACATGTCATACTGCCTTTTTACTCGTTGGCGAGAGTTAGAACAAAGTTCAGCAGGTTCGAGGAAAGAGCCATCAATAACAGAACTGCCAGGTTTTTTTAAATTTCTTTTCTAAGTTTCATCACTTCGCTCAGCTTCGCTTTGTAGGTTTGATGTGTTGGGTACGATTCTGACTATTTGACAAGCAGCGTCAGAACTAATTAGACTTGACAGCTGTTGCTTTTTGTTTCTTTTAAAGATCCGGATCAGGGTGCAGTAAGTGCCCCTGTCAATCTGAAACCTCTGAACACTTCCACCGTGCCGAGCGCCGACGTTCCCAAACCCTGAAACTGCCGTTCCATTCTCTCATCTAAGAAAGAGCCGCTTTCCCTGAAGGATTATGTATTTAATGGGGTGACTCAACCTTAATGTTAATGCCGTTTAGGTAGCAGCTGATTAATTGCTGCAGCGCCGCGTGTGGTTTCACTTAACTATGTAAACATTTCATGTGTTAGGACATTTGACATTTGTGGGTAAACACTGGCATGCTTTTTCTTTTTTTTTTCTCTCCTCCCACTCCTCCCCCCAAAAAAACTGTAAACATTTGTTCAGAAACTGGAACTAGTGTTTGGTTTTACTGGGAATGCGGATTTCCGACATGAAAGATGCAAACATAGGAAGAGAAAGATGTGTGTTTTTTTTGTTTGTTTTTTCCCCCTCCAGTGGCATTGGAGTTGGTGGGGATGCATTGCGTACCCCCTCCCCCGGACCCCCTGCTGTGACGAACCGGTGCTGACACAGCCAGATGTTTAGTTAAAATGCAGATCTCCAGCGTGGGACGGAGGGAGGAGCTGACACACGCTTCGGGGGCTTTAAGCTGCCAACTGCTTCCCCGCAGCCACCGTGCGTCTCCGTAGGAACCGCGCACGTCTGCCTGGATCTCGTGCGATTTGCATTCTGTTGAGCGTTCGTGCTAATACGCGCGCGCGTGTGTGTGTGTGTGCGTGTGTTTACGCGGAAGTGATCATCTGGCAATTTAAAAAAAAATACGCTTAGGAATAGTCAGCGACATATGCGAACGCATGCCGCTGTGCGTGTGAGGAGTACTACATTAAACATATGTCTGAAACCCAGGTCTCCCGTCGCAGTTTACTCTTTGCGCTCCGCCAGAACAGACTGCTCAGGCTTGCACAAAAACAGGAACTGCTCTCTCTCTCCAACTCACACACACACACGCAGATGCACACACTGCTGATTCAATGCTTCCATGCATAGTGTGATGCTGATGCTGCTGCTGCTGCTGGGCGGACAGAAATATCTGCAAACCTCCATCACCGTGCAAAGGTTTTACCTTGTAAACTTTTTCCTGTGGTCTAATTACACACTGATGTGTTTTACAGGGAAATGATTTGATAGATTAAGCAGTTCATAAATGTGAAACAGTAAAAATCATACATGGTTTCCTTAAATCAGTAACAACTGACAGTCGTTTGTGTTTGGCCTCCCCAAGTGTTTCAGGGGTATGACTGCAACAATATGCACATGGAGAGATTATATGTTTATCTACTATTGTTTGTTAAAAGAAGCTTAAACTCAGTCAAATTGAATGGGGAATGCCTGTGAACATGATTATTTTTTAAGTATCCGCTGATTATTAGATGGATTTAGGCCTGGACATCAACGCCTGACCTTAAACAATCAAGGATTCATCAGTATTTAGCTACATTCAGCCTCCATGTCCGTGTGCAGGAATAATTCCCACATGATGATACAACCAGCATCATGTGTCTTTATTTGGCCAGTGTGTTTCCCTTTCCATAGCATTTTGAATGCAGGTAAGGAAAAATCCTCCTCTGTGAATTCATCTTAACTGAGCACGTTCTTCTGCATTTGCTCTCTTACCTTTGCAGCTCGTGGCAAACCGCAAGCAAAACATCTTCTGGCTTCCTTTCTACAGTGGCTTTCCTCTCGCCATGTTTATCAAATGTACAGCTAACAGTTGTCTTTGCTATATGTTCTTCCACCTCAGCTATAGCTTTGTGCATCTCTTTAAGAGTAAAGTTTATCTAGGTAGGCCTGTGAGATGTTCAAAGACTGGAATGTCATTTTGTACCCTCACTTCTAACTCTCGACTTTTTTGAGCTTTACGTCAGGCTATAATGTTATTCCCTCATCATAAACGTCCCTGTATTGCTGCTTTGATTCTTTCATGTATGTTTGAGAAATACCTTAATCTCCCACAGCAACCATTCAGCCGTGACAAGCGCCTGGTTGGACGTAGCGCCGCCTTGAAGGACAAAGCTTCTCCTAGGAGCTGAAGTTTCCAAGCTTTCTGCTCACAGAGCAGCCCTCCACGCATCTACCCCACTCAGCTCCTTCAGACTAGCCAGCAGCTACTAGCAAACACCTGGTGGAACTGCTCATCAGCTGAGCTCATTATAGGAGCTACTACTCTGAGCAGCGCTGCCAAAAATATTGCTATGGGGTAAATAGAGGAGAGCTGGTGTGATGATTTTCTGAAAAGTTGAAGTTTTTAAAGAGACAAAGGCCAAATTTCAATGTGTCAGATTTCTCTTAAATCATTAGATATATACAGCATTTGTACTACAACTGAAGGTAATGTAGTTATTTGTGTTATAAAATTATATGAGGATGGAAAACAAATAGCACCGCCCATTTAAGGTGGATGAACACCACAATTTTTAGCCTTGAGTCTTAATAACTTTTCAAAATGTGGGATTTTGAAAAGTTATTAAAACTCAAGTTTTCTTCAGCTTTACAAGCACATGGTGCTTTGTGTCGGTCTGTTGCTGCTCGTGGTTGTTAACATGGCATTATATTAGAGTAAGAGGTGGGGCCGATGGAGAAAACAGTGGCATTATGTGAATGAGATCGCATAATGAAGCCTGTCATCTACAAGAGCAACCCTATCATCATTTTCATCGTCGTCGTCCTGTTGGTTCGCCGGTGCTGACTTTAATGGCATCAATCACGGTTTAAAATAGCGCGCACTTGAGGACGAAGAGGCCTCCAGGTGAGAAGCGACATGCTAAGGCAACACGCTTTCTCATCCCCCGCCCCCACCCCCTCCCGCCCTGTTTCGGCCAACTACCACTAAACCTAATCTCTTTCCCCAAGTGGCCTGAGTTAAATAAATGTCTGTCATTAAGGCCGGTGGAGGATGAAAGAGGGCTGGAGAAGATCAAGAGGCAGGTAGGTAGGCTATGGAGGATGATGCTTAGTTACGCCCCACAGATTCAGAGTCTGGGAGGGAGACGATGAGGGTGAGAGGCAGAGTGATAACGCCCAGGAGCAGCTCCTCACCGCTTGTGTCCTCTGGAGTCGCACATCGTGCAGAGGGTGATGGTGGTGTTGGGGGGAGGGAGGTATTTGAGAAAAGGAGAACAAGCAAAAAATAGATTCCAAGCTGTTATGATTAAAGACGAGGCTCACCTAGATCTCTGCGGCAGCCAAACAGTCTCTTTTCATTTGCTCCGTGTCAGCTCATCACCTCCCCTCCCCCTCCTAACTCATCTCCCTGCAACCCCATTTAATCATTAAGGCAGCAAAGAGCACTGCTGTCTGCTCACCGAGTAACAGAAGCCACCCTTCATATCCCCCTGGCTTCTAATGACAACCAACAGCTAAAGGGTACCGTGAAATATCTCGCATCCACCTAGGACTCGTCCCGGCAGTCACATCTGTCCAGCATGCGGCTGTAAGGAAGTGGCTTAAGGCTCCTATCAATCCCGTCTCCGTCTGTTTGATGATCCCCAAATGGGAATACTTCACTGCAAGTCTTAGCTAACCTGCCCTGCTATTTTAACAATCTCCCCTGGGTCTGTTAGAGCTCCATTATGTGTCTGCTGGAAGGAGACATTATGAAGTGCATGTCGAAACATAGAAAGCGTTTCGTCTAAGTCCCTGCAGTGTGGCGTCGCTGCAGCCAGCTCGGTTCCGACGGTCGGGTTAAAACATGCGTGGGGGTGGAAAGCTCGTTGCTAAACCACGAAGCGAAACAATGAGCAGCGAGGACGGGTGAGGTTTCAGCCGGACTCGAAAACCGGTTTGTGTCTGGCAAGTGTCTTTGATCTCGACACGCGAGGACAAAGTGCGTGAGCTGGATACTGGATGAGGGTCTGTAAGTGGACATGGCATTTCAGTAGCTGCTTGGAGAAGTTCAAAGTCTGGACTGAAATGTCTTTTCTTTCTCCTCCTTGGGCTTTGATTTGCAAGCTGCTGTTGCCCAACAAAGAATGCAAAGCTCTCAGACTGACCCTAAGAGCCTATTTGCTTCCTGGAGACATCAAAATACCGTGATGGACCCTTGGGCACTCGCTGTAACCCCACTGCCTAACTGACATCTTTCTGACAGATTCGGACAGCGGGACACGACAGGTGGAGGGACAGAATGAGAGAGACGCAATGTTTTAAAGCAGGAATGCTTGGAGTTTGGCAACATCATCCGACAAACAACACTGATGCCCCAAAACTGTCACAGTTCCCCGAGTCTCGGTTTTAACATTTCTGTGGCTGAATCTCGAGAAACAAAGTGAGATACTGACTATTTTAGATCATATGGTGTGAGACGATTGCTTTTATCATTCCAATTCTTAGCAGATAACCTTAGGATGAAGGTGACTAATCCTTTATGGGTATCATAACTTCAAAACAATACTTTGGGAGGTTAAGCACTGATGTCGAACAAGACCTGGTGTGCATTTTCCTCAAAAGTTCATCTTGAAATTGTCCAGTGAAAGTAAAAGCTTTGGAGAGCAACCCATGTTGCTCCACATCAAAGTTGCTTGACTACATCCAAATAAATGCTATATTGGTGCACATTTATGTTAAAACTGGAAAAGGCCCCACTGTTCATAGCTCCCATGGTAAAATTGTCAGGTTTGTCTTTGTGTGTTTCTTCCACTGGAACTTAGGAGCATCAAACTGTAAACGTCACACAATTCAGTCAGGCAAGTAGGTTTTCCAAGGACTTGCCAAACTCAAATAAGTCAAATTCGGATTGTCAGACAGGAGAAGATAATCGATCAATTCAGAGAATGTGTGTCTATCGCTCTAGAGTCCAGTGGCTCCATGTGAATTAATCCAATGTTCTGCTATATTGTAGGGTTTCAAAAGCAAAGCTATGCTATGAGGCTCTCCATGCACTGATGCTGAGCTAACCTGAAAATCTCTGTAGCCACTGACTTTGCTATTCGTTGGCAACTCTGCCACACCATGCGCCTCATTTTCGCCGTTTCCTGCTCTGTGGTTTTATGTGGCCTACAACTTCATGGCCGAGTTGCTGTTGCTCCTAGTTGCTTCCACTTCAGGAGACCAATAACTGTTGACTGGCAGCGAGGAAACGTCTGCATAGGTGAATTCACCGGGCTCCCGACAGAGACCAGCCTGCATGCGTGAGCGCTTCACGTTTTACTACTGTAGCCATGGAAATCAGAGGAGAACCTGCTTGTATGGCTTTAGAGGGGTGTTTATGTCGCAGGCTTTCAGTAACTGTAGTCAAGTTAACCAGAAACAACGGAGCAAGAATGTTTGTCTGGTGGGAAATTTCATTACATTTAGCTAAAAAGTGGAGACTTTGCACGTTTGATTGTGTAAGTAGACCAGTTTATGGTCAAATCAAAAATGCAACATTATTACTCAAATAATTTAAGTCTTTCAAATATGAGTGAAAGAGTGTTGATCAAACTACTGGGTGGAGATTATTTTGTTTGTTTGTCTGGTTGTTTTTCTGTCAAGTCAAAGGTTTTTCTATTGTTTTCTAGAATTTTTTCGTCTTTTTTTAACAACAGTTTTTAAACATACAACAATTTTTCTAAACAATTTTGCCAAAATATTGTACTTTTACTTTTTATTTATTTATTTTTTCGCAACTGATCAAATCCCAAAGCCCATCCTAAACTGCAAGACCCGTTTACTACAACATTGGTGGCACTTATATGTTTCAAGTGGCCTCAGATTGAGTTGTGTTGATTTTATTTATTTATGTATTTTTGTGAAAAGATCTCTGGCTATAGTTCAGAGAGTTCAGCGACTCTCGGCAAGAAAGCAAATGTGAGAGCGCGGGTCACGTTTGAGGTGATGAGTTTTGTTCTGGAAACTGAGATGCTGAGAAGGTCAAATAGAGCACTTGGACAGGCTGTGCGAACGCACTAAGTGGACAGAGAACACATTTTCCTCCGGTGAGAGACTGAGGTAACACATTGAACCATTTGCCTTTTAGCACTTTCTGTCACTTGCCAGTATGTTTCAATTGTGTCTGGCCGCCCGCTTCAAACCACGTGCGCTCGTTGCACCTTTGCGAATTTCTGCAGTTACGGAGGTAACGGAGGTTTACAGCGATAAAGTCCAGCATAGAGCTAAAATACAGTTTGGAATGATGGCAAATTCTAACCAAACCCGATAGAGTTTGGCTACATTTACATGGAAATTTAAAAAATTAAAAGGGAGAATTAAGAATAATGTAAGCCCTATCTCTCCCCCTCGCCCCTCTCCATTTCAGAGTGGACAGACTCCATCAGAGTAACACCATCAACCCTCATTTATGTGCCTCTGAACAGAGCGGAGATAGAAAGAACGGCAAGAGAGAACAAGACCTCACTCTCAGGAGGCATAACTACTTTTGATAGGCTCATTTTTTTCTGAAGTAGCTGCTGGGCTTTAAAAAAAAAGTCAATATGTCTAGCAACAAACTTGTTAAATTGGCAGCATCAACGTGAACACAGGAGTGTTCAAAGCTGAAAGTGTGAAGCCGGACGGGAGTAAAAAAAAAAAAAAAGACAAGAAAAAAAAATAAAGAGGAAAACGATTATAAATCTCAGAATCAAGTCAGTTTCTTCCTTCTGTTCTCCATTTGCTCCCTGTGACTCACTCGTGTTCCTTATGTGCAGTGTTTGCACTTTTATGACATGACAATTGACTTGAACAACAAATACAATAAAAACACTTTGCAATTATGCCCACTAAAACCCACGGGGAGCAGATGTTTCCGCTTTTTTTTTTTTTTTCTGGTGTCACGCTGTCATTCGTCTACATAACCTCGGCGAGATTAGTTTTTCAATAAAACCATCCTCTGTAAAGCAAACGCAACTGTGCCCTATTATGGGCGGCGGGATTGCAGTAAAACTCCATCATCCCCCCCAATTCAGTCTCTTATAGCACCAATAAACCGCAATTTGATCTGTCCCGGTGTAAGAGCGAAAAGCAGACGCAACATTTTGCCATAAGGAGAAGCACAGCTGTGATTATGCGCCTGAACTGCATTGAGACAGCCGAATACAAATATATCATGGTTTTGATAGACGTTTTATTTTATGCATCGTACACAAAACCAATTTTAGAGGGCTCACTGAAAAAAGAAGGGTTTTCTGCCCACACTGGGGCTCCATGGCATCTTATGACACTATGATATTTGAATAAATTCTGTTATGTGGTGATACATACTTCTTGCCATCAACATTTAACTTTGTCTGGTGAAGTGACTATAAGCTACTTTGAGTCCACTATGTTTGAGTGCTTTACAGAGGTGAAAGGAAGGTAAAGTCTGGCTTACAAAGCACCATCGAGTTGCTGTTTAAGCTTAAGCTATCTCTATGAGCCCATTTCAAAAGTTTGTGCTCCAACATCCTGTATCCATGTTTAAGACTCAAAGAGAGAAAGAAAGAAACAAAGAAAGAAATAAAGAAAGTAGGTTTTGACTTGCCCTGTTGTATTGACAGCTCTTGCGGCTAATCGACGACGCTCGGAAGTGAAAGCATTCAAATAGCCACCAATATTTTTGAATTCACAGTATTGTGAATGGGTTATAGAAAAATATAAATAAGAAACAAGCAATTTATTAGCAGTAGAGAACAGCACAGCTGGCTAACTGCTAGTAGCTAATGACGCTAAAGCTAGCATCTGATTTGAAGCTCTCTATTGGCACAACCAGGGCTAGCTTTGCATTTTAAGAACGTCTGAACACAATGTTACCAAATTCTAATATATGTTTGACTGTTAAAGCCAAAGCTAAAGTATTCAACACTGAACAGATCAGTGCAGTGGTTTGAGATCTAAAACCCTAAAAAAAAAACAACTTAGAAATTATACTTTTTTGTTTTGCATCAGCACCATCTTATAAGTATAAGCTAACTTTAAATACATTATCCCACACCCAATATTGACGACGTAAAATGATTGATATAAATGTACACCCCTACTCTGTAGCAAGGAATTGATCTAGAATGTACATTTGTCGTCTTTTTTTTTTTCTTCAGGCATGAAGTTTAAACTGAGCAGACACAAACTAAGTAGAAGACAAAAAATAAGAAAAACTAGTGCAAAATGTGTTTTTCTTCCTTCAAAGTTTGAGTCCAGCCAACTTTAATCATCACTTTCTGTGTTGTGAGCTGGAGTCGGGGTCATTGATGTTCTGTAGATTGCAGGCTGGCTGTACGCACGCTGGCATTTTGTGCGACGTTCCAGGACAAACCAAGCCAGGCAAACAAGCGCTCCAACCCATCTAATAACAGGGGGGAGGTTGCTTTTCAGCTGCGTCTGCCTCCTCTAATTTTCATCAGTTTTGACAAGCCCATTATACGAATCTGGGGACCCAAAATAAATATGTTTGTGCTGAGCTAACGCGACAGGCAGTGATCACACCTCGCAATGTCGGAGGGGAAGGAACTAATTTTAATTAAAAACGCGGCCGCCGCGGCGACACGCTGGGCATCACAAGCAGGACTTTTGCCTTCGGGCGCTGAAACTTTAGACGAGCCCGGCACAGCCGAGCGCCATCCCCGACCAAAAGCAGAAACCGTGCAAATTACCACGATCGCACACAAAAACAACTATGGTAGATGTCATGGAAATATGCTTCTTTACCGTAAACGGATTGCCTTCCGGCTGGGAAGCAAGTACTAGTATGTATTTTATTTTATTTTATTATAATTTTTTTTTTTACTATGTTTGAAAGAAGCAAACCAATGTTGCATCTTCTTGTTGCAGTTTGCTCATTTCTAAACCTCGCAGCATGTTAGCTAAAGCTACGAGAGCCAGTGGTCAGACTGAAGAGAAAAAAAAGAAAAGAAAAGCAGACTGAGCAGGCCTGGGAATCCTCAGTGGACCGTGCAGGACAATCGAGCTTTCAGCAGAGACACTGTCAGCACTCAGGTCCACTGACAGCCAACACCTATTCTTCTCTAAGGATGACATCTTTAGCGGCGGACATTGTCATTCACTGGAAAAACACAGAGAGAGACCACCGCGCTGTCAGCAGTGCTACAAAAAAAAAAAAAAAAAGTCAGTTTCCATGCCAACAGCTGTCTTCAAACTCTCCAGTCATTTCTGTCACAGAAAATGACATAAGTTGACTACCATTACTTTTTTTATTATTATTATTATTTAATTTTTTTTTACTGCTTTTCTTCTTCCTGGGTCTGCTTTGACTCATTTACTTCCTACTGAGCTGTCTGGTGTGATTACGGCTCCACATATCTCCTCTTCAGGTCCTTTTTTCTCTTCTCACCCACTTTTATTGCCTTTGACACCCGTGTGTGGCTCAGACTTGGACGTCTGGGTCAGAAGCACAACTGATGAGACTTAAATGCATTTGCCTTAGAAGTTAAATGCCTCTTTTTAAGAAGGCCTTCTGGCGTTTTGTTTAATGCCAGAATAAAAACGGTGCGGTGGGGAGGGGGTGTCATTTTTGGATAAAGTTAAACTGAATTTGGTAAATAAAAAAATGGATTTCACAGGGCCCTTGTGGGTTTCTTATTTTCCTGCCAAATCTACTGTAATAAATTGACGCGTGTGGATTTTGACGACGGCGAAAACTTCAAAATGGGACGTTTCTCACGTCACTGGTTTCTCAATTGTCGACTGTTTAGTATTTGTGTTTTTATGATAAAAAGCACTCCTGTTGCTGAAATGTGCTACACAAATAAACTTGATCGATTGATTAGACCACAGAGTAAAGGATTAGATGGATACCTTCCCTTTGATGGTAGTCTTCACGCGTTTAACCTGCTAAACTCACAACCTATATAATACGGGTTTGCCTTGACAGTCTTAGTGTGTTTCAACTTTTAGAGCAACACACAGAGAAACAGAGACAGTACTGGCTGCTGCAGTCTCCCGTCCAGTAACATCCAGTGACCTGTTAGACAGCTACAAATAGCTGCAGTTTAGGGGAGAGGAAACACATTTCGGTACATTCTGCCCACGCACAATTAACTGGAACCATACAGAACTGTCCTATGGTGAAATAACCCTAATTTAAAGTATTATAGGTTTATACTAACATAGTATTAAGACAAACATCTGCAATATTTATTTCATTGAAAACTGCCAACCAGCTGCTAGCCTCTTTGCCTTCTTGCTAGCATGAGTTTAAAAACAGTCTTACCCTAAAGTGAGTGACTGGGTTTCCACACATCGACTGTCTGTACTAAGAACAGAAATATGTACCAAAAAACCCCAATTGTTTTTTTTTGTTTATTTTTCTGTAAGTATATCAGAAACAAAGGAGCTTTAATTTGGGTCACTCTGGTACTTTCTCGGAAATCCAACTAAAAGATTTTAAACCATGTTTTGCCGTTACATTTGAACGGTTCTGAAATGACTAATTCTAACTGTGCTGTAAGTTGCTGCTGCTGTAATATTGACTGTATTAGCATCGTCCGGTAACATAATGACAGGTTGAGTAAAGAGGTGTGTTTCGACGGCTAATCGTACGCAGTATTTTTCAAGTAACCGGTTTGGAGATTATGTAATTTATTTATTTTTTTGTCTGTTTCGACAATAACAAACATACGGACTTGTCTGGCTTGGCAGGGTCACATCAGGACACTTGTTGTGGCGTACGCTACTCTACCTGCGATCAAAAGCTTAACTTGTGGCCTAAGTAGGTGCATCCACCCGAACTGGATAGGATTATTTCTGCAATCAGTTGATTATTGTTTCATATACGTCTGCTGTTTTCAAAAAGCCCCCAGGTAAAAACAACAAAAAAAAACCCCTTCCTCACATTTATCCCTCTACGACGACTACTGACCAGCAGACAGTTTAAAAGGATTAACAGCACTGCTGAGAACAGATGAGGCATGATTTAGGTCTAAGAAATAACGAGTAATGTCGCCGCCGCCTTTTTATGAGCTGGAATAATTCACCAACGTGTGACAATCCTCTGCCTAAAGCAGAAAATTACGACTTAAAAGGAGTCAAATATTCAAGCAATGGCCGACATAAACAAAAGCTATGGTCCTGATTGGGACCTTCCTTCTATTTAATATTTAAAACATTTAAACTTGTTTCCCTCAATGCATCAGGATTTAAAAGCAAAGTAAACAACAATAACTTTGTCACATTTCCTTTTTCCAAAGAGAGAAGGCAGGAAAACATGATTAAATCCGAAAGGCGGCCTCGGCTTCCAGCTTGGAAACGATTCCGGCCCGAGAGCAGATTTTGCAGAAGACCCTCGGCTCTGGACTCTGGATCCTTGAGAGCCTTATGAAACATTTTTTATTATTATTATTATTGTTCTCTGTTTGCTAGGGCTGCCTCCAATTCACTAAAGATGTGAGGATAAAATATATCATCTGATAAGTAAAAGATGTGAAAGACTTTGAAGAAAGAAGAAGGCAAGGTTGAGGTGAAACGGGGTCTTGGGTAAATATTCAGTTATACCCCCCCCCACCCCCTCCCATCTTTATTTGCCCTGCCTTGAGTAAATGTCAGGCTACGCTGGGAACTGGCAGTAACAGCTCATTATAAAAAGTCTGAAACTGAAATATATCTCACCTCTTCCTTGCCAAGATGCAGCAGAAGAAAATATATTAAATAAGCTGAGTCTCATATCTGTCCTGTGCCATAAGAGCAAAGGCTACGGTTTGAGTAAAAAAAAAAAAACTTTAATGGTCCACCAGCAAAACAGAGGCTCATGCCCCGTACCAAACGTGCAATTACAGTCACTTTGTGTCTTGTACGATAAAATGAATCATTACCACTGCAGCATGAAAGAACATAATCTGGCCCGCTCCCAGCCGCTCCCCAAAGGGGCCTGATTTGTGATCGCATCTGAAGATAGACTGCGCATTCAATCAACAATGCAGCTTTCAGCTTTCAGGCCACCCTGCTGAAACGCTTGAGGGATACACGAGATCAATAAAGATAAATTAATTACTATGCTGCCAAAAGGGAATTCTGCATGGCCAGAGTTACTATAGAAACACAAAACCGCACGGCAGGCACCAACATCGTAGAGACAAACATAAAAAAATAAAATAAAAAATACAGGGAGGGAGTTGGTGGGGTGCGGGGGGGGGGGAAATATCCACGCCATGACAAACAGGGTCCCAGAGAGGTCTGTGAGTTGCCTGTGGCAAGTCATGATCATTTTGCTGCACCGATGACATTAAAAAATAGCCACCGGTTTGATGCAGAGGAGCAGCTGCTTCCATCAGAGACATTCTGCAGCCACTCAAGCAAAAAAAAAAAAAAAAAAAAGAGGGGGAAAAAAAATGATGCTACTTTGCCAGGATGGGTTTGTGTCTCAGTAATGTGAGCGCAAAACAACAAGTTTATAATATGAAGCCAATTAGAACAGAACGTGAGATGAAATGAGAGGAGGAAGGGACACAGATATGGAGACACAGTGCAACATTTTCAATGAACAATCCAACTTTTTGGATAATGTGTCATGCAACCTCCAGATTTTTTTATTTTTTTTTTAAACGAAAGGAAGATCAAAGTAATACATAACTGTGAAGTGGTTTCAGATGGAAACATGGGAGAGAAGCAATAAATGATTTAATTTCAGACTGAAGCACAAAGATAGCGATGCTAACACAAACAACGGAAACGGAGGGAAGACCAAAAGGTAACAAAAAAACACAGTTCATCGAGAAATGATCCTTCTAGAAAAACAGACACGAAAATAAGCAACATCTACATGTAATCAGAGACGACACTAACAAAACAAACCAAAGAATTGAACAAGCGGGGCGGCGCGAGCTAAGCTAGTAACGATCAAGCTAATTGTGCGAAACATGCTAAAACAAGCCCACGTCTTGCTGAAAAGTTACTTTTAACTTAGGGTTGCCTTATTTTAATTGTACTAAAGTATCTGCAGTAAAAACTATTTTAAAATACTTTGATCTTTTTGTTTTTGACTAATTATGGACTACTTTGCGTCAACCCATCACAGTGTATCCCAAACAGAACTTGGTGGTGTTGTGGTAAACGACAAGAAGCCTCCAAAGGGGTGTGAATACATTTCCAAGCCGCTGCGCAGCAACCGGCCCCGGTACGTTGGAGCTCGTTTCTCGGCCCCGGCTGCAAGCGAATCTCTCATCTACAAAGCTCATCTACGGAGAGCGAGCAGCAGCAGCAGTGCGCTGGCTGCCTCGCCTGCCTGCAGGCTACATTTGCTACAACACTAATATCACAGGGGCATCCAATGAATTCCTAAAGAGCACAATCAAGAGAGAAACAACCCCTGCCGCTGCCATCACCATGCCACTTGCTTTCCCCCTCCTGCTACTTACACAAGCAATATTCCAAGTTGTTGTTTTGCTTCCATCAAATTTTCCATTAAAAGTGACATTTCATCTAAATCAGGCCCTTGGGGTGCGAACCCAGACAAAAACCAAAGAAGGTAAGGGATGGGGTAATTCTCGCAGTTGCTAAAGTTGGTACACACACACAGACACACACACACACACACAGGCCTGTGTGCTCACCTCCTTCAGCCCACGTGGCTCCATATACAGAGGGAAGGCTATTATTTGCAGACATCGGCGCAACATCGAAGCAATTACAGGTGTCTCTGCATTCACCGCAGTTATTAAAGCAAACAGCATACGGCATCAGTTATCTGAGGTGTGTAAACGTGACAACTTTCTCGCCCTCTGGAAACCCTCACCGGGTGTTGGCTTCACACCATGGAAGACAGAATTTACGGGTGGTGTTTGAGTAACCTGTGACGGTAAAAACAAGAAAAACATGAAGATGGGAAAAAAAAACAAGAAAGCAGACTTCAGTCCTGCCAAGAAAGAGCAACAGCTGTGTTTAGGTGCCAGCTCCTCAGGGACGGCAGAGTTCAACGCTGGGTCTGAAATCATGAAGAGAGGATGATGAAGAAATGGTCTGTTCTCACAACTGTTCTATTCATGCTTACTTATTCCTAAATTAATAAATGAAATCAATAGCCTGCCTCGCAAAGTACTTCTCGGGTTTTATTCACCGCAATATCAAATGATAAAAATTCTTCAATATTATAATCACAAGGGCTTGCTTATGAAGTTATTCAAGTTTATTTTCCATCATTTAAAAGTCCGTGCTCCAGTTCCTGTAGCCACTTGAATGAACTTGTACTACAATTGATCTAGCTAGCTGACTCAATTATGGGTAAGTGTAAATTTATCTCCAGTTTGCTAAACAGCGGCTCACTTCTGTTGCCAACCCATGATGCTACATTAGTAGCTACCTTAGCCAATGTTTTATACTATTATATCAAATATTTGCTCTTCTGGGTCTTAAATTTCATGCATAATGATCTCAAGAAGTCTTCAAATCTGAGTCGATGAAACTTGCAGAATCTTTTATTCTCTTCACTGATACGGATCGCATCAAGCAAAGCCTTTTTTTTTTCCATTACCCACTAAGACTGAAACAAGCAAGCAGCCTTTTTCTCTGACTTTCCTCCTGTTGCCCACCATGTTACTCCATCACACGACGTAAACAGAAACATGATGTCCGACTGTAATAACCATCCACCTTGAAACACGGTGACCGCCGAACAGAAAGCATTTATGTTTCCTGAACAAGGCATCAGGTCACAGGCTCCACACCGTGAGACTCGACGAAAAGCCACTTTGGAATTAAAAAACAAATAGAACAAAAATGAACGGGAAGAACCACTAAAGCAAACCGTCTTCAAGTGGAACTCATCACCAGAGGAGGCGATTCAAATGTGTTTCGACACAGTTTTCAAAAGGCTTTTGATCATTCCGTTTAAAAGCCTCATAACCTTGCATTCTATTATTCCCATTAAGCAGATCCTTCAGTTTGGTGAGAACTCGCTTTTGAGCTTTCAAAATGAAATCAGTCCAGATTAAAAGAACTTGCATGCTTCAGGTTCAGCGAGGGGATGCTTAAATATTAGGTCGTCTCATCGCCGTTACGGGCAAAAACGGATCGGCGTCGTTAAAAAAAGCATTTGTCACGACGCAACGGTAGGTCTTCTGAAACCGTACAGAGGCCGCGTTACGAACTGCTCCGGCATTCATTTACACATCTGCTGTGACCTTTACCTTCTACCTTAATGAGTTTTCCATTGATTTGGTTTCCCTAAGAAAATAAATCAATCAGAAACTCTATAAAAAATTGACACAACAGCCCTGAACGCATCAGCGGTTAGGTCTTCGACTTGTCAATTGCAGGTATAATGAGACATCTTATGAACAGCCAGGCTATTACTCTTGCTGAGCAGAGTGCATGTGTGTGTGTCTTTATTGGTTCCCGTTCTTGTGTGTGAGCATTTGGCTCTCGTCTGCATTTTTTTTTTCCTTTCTTTCCTTCGGATAGAAACGGGGGGATGCGCTCCGGAGAGGAGAGTGGAAGTTTGAACTCCTCACCTGTCATGTTCCAATTAGCCTGATCTTTCCACGGCTCATTACGGTTAGGGAGGGTTATAGGTGCAGGACGAGACGGATCGATAGCGCCGGCCGAGCTCAACTTTATTTAGATAAACATTTGTTAGCTAAACAAGTAAAAGGGAAACAAAACAAAAAAAAGGGAAATAGAAGTCGATCACTCCCCCCTCCGAAAAAATAAATAAAAGCGAGTCTAAGTTTAATACGTTTATCCCCAACCAGCAGCAGCAAACACCAGACCTGGAATGCTGCAGAGAAAACGCAGGAATAGGCTCCCTAATGCCTCTTATTAATTAAAAGATGTGTCAGCACATTCGCCAGTGACAGAAGCAATAAAACAAAGTGCTCCTCCTCATTTACTTCACCTCCCAGCAGTGCGAGAGGAGAGAGTGTCGCTCCTCTTTTAATATCTTTTCCTGAGGAGCAAACCAGTGGCACATGCCGGCGTGTGTGGCGGCGGCGGCGGCGGCGCGCAGGAGCCAATCCTCCAGACAGCCTCGGCGCATAACTCGCGGCGTCCAACTGCGCTCGCGAGAGAGCGTGCGAGCTCCTGATTAGGCAAAACAAAAGGAATGTTTTGGAAGGCAAACGAGTGGGAACTGGGCAATTAGATGTTTCAGTTCTACTGATTGAGGATGACAGGAGCAACACACTGCGCTAGGCCTCAAACATTCAGGGACACACACACACACACACGCAAACACACACGTAGAGCTCTTCCACACGCAGAGGCGAATACGTTGCTTCATTTACTGCAATGCCAAATTGGATCTGATAGGCAATTAATGGTGTAATTGGCCGTTGGAGAGGTTGTCTTCTCCCTGGAGTGGAGCTGGTTCCACTGGGCAGTCAAGAAGGGAGTGAAGGATGTGTTGCTGATGGAGCCGGGCCAAAACGGAAAGGATTGTCTCAAGTTTTAGAGGGACTAAAAATGCCCAAAGCAGCACCAAAGCAGCGTTCTG
Source organism: Poecilia latipinna (assembly GCF_001443285.1). NCBI lineage: Eukaryota > Metazoa > Chordata > Actinopteri > Cyprinodontiformes > Poeciliidae > Poecilia > Poecilia latipinna. The sequence continues at coordinate 266,275 of NW_015113205.1, forward strand.
TTTTATTTTGTTGCTCCGTTAGCGAGCCACACACCGACATTCAGAGAATCTGCAGATTTGGTTCTTTGACACTGTCAACTGAATTAGATTTGGAAGTAAGAAATAACCCAGGGCATAACTTATGGATGGAATATGTCAAGTTTTTTTTTATTATTTTTTTTACAAAGCTTATGAACATTTAATATCTTACCTGTAGTTGAGAGCTCTCATGGCATCAACTACAGTGTAAATCAGCCGGCCCTGAAGACGACTCCAGTCTCAAAAGCCTGATATCAGAGGTGGTGCGACACAAATAGTCTTCCTCTATGAGACGTGCTAGGAAAACGTTTCACATCAGAATAACTGTCTGATATAAAACAAAACATTTTGAAAATGGGGGCTATTTTATTGATTTTTTTTTTTTAAACTCCAAATTACTTTTCTGTTTGGTAATTAGTTTACGTTCCATTAGTGCATGTTGTACACAGGAAGATCAATGCTGACGCACTGCCTCCAACCGAAATTTCCTGTGTAAATAATTTGGGGTTTGTGTGTAAACAACCTTCCAATACAACACTGCTGACAGTCTAATGGTTCGTAGAATTAATGAAACAGTAATAACACGACTATGACAATTTTGAGAAATATTATGGGGTTGATTTCAAGAGAAAAAAATCAGTTTGGTTTTGGCATCTATACAGTCAAATCATGCGGATTTATTCTCAATGAAGATGCCAAGAGAGTTATCTACTCCAGGTAAGATATTGACTTTTTTGCCTAACAGATTCTCACTTCAAGAACCCAAGAAAATTTACTGAAGATTTCTGCATTTCAATTCGGTAACCTAGTCATCAACCAAGTAGCAATGCAGGTCCAAAAAAGAATATTCTTCAAATGATTTTCAAGGATTCTACCAAAAGTGAATAAACGAATACACTTCTGTGTTTTTTCCTGTTCTATTCCGAGAAACAATTTTTACCCAAAGGTCACCATGAAATTACATACCAGTCTATCCCAATTAAGGACAATAACACATCTAAATTGCTACATTATGCTACTTTTGCCAATCTGACAGCTTCCAGTGAAGTTTGCAATCCTGGAACAGAGCAGCTACAGCAGCTTAGAACCAGCAAGATCAATTTATCTGAATAGCACATCAGCAAGAAGGAAATTCAAAGTGCCGTACAAACGGTAGATCCACGTCTGCTTCAGGAAAAGGTTCACCAAATTTAACATGGCCACTCCATGGCAGGGTCAACTCAGTGGATGCATTGTGAGAATTAGACAAATGAAGTAAAACTGATTTGCACAAGAGGAGAACATGCAGGCTCTAGATTTCAAACGAGTACAAATTTCAATGCTCCTTTTTCTTAATTGTGAAGGCCTGTCCTGTTATTGTTGGGTCCATTACTGAGCAACATGCAGTCAATTATCTTCCTGAAAGTGATACATTGATTTAATCATTTTACCAACAGTAAGTAAATTTCACCTTCACATTGTTGTACTTTGTTTATGAATTTTAGTGTATGTTGTCTGGGGGGGGGGAATGTCACTAAATTCATTTGTTATTCATTTCTAATTTTTTAACATTGCAGGAGTAGGTTTCAGGTCTAATTGATAGTTTATTGTTTTTTAAAATGAGTTTTTCCTCTAGGAAAAACAGTCGTGTATAAGCCAAAATAATGAGGCCGTTAGACTCACTGTTGCAATAATTTGATGCTGGAATTGATTGTGTGCTGCAAGCGGCGGAACATTTGACTTATTTAGCAAAAACTGTTTAAAAGCTGTGAATTCTCACTTCATTGCCAAAGTCATTAATTCTACAATTTAATATTACATATAATACGATATTTAGATCCATTCAAATCCGTATAGCAAAATGTTTTTTTCTATGCAGTAGAATTCAGCACATTTTGAAATCAAATGTTATTTAAATGTATTCACAGAAGCAGGGTCAGGGCAGCTAAGTCTGTTTGCACTGTAATTAGTTTTTTATTTCTTTATTTTTTCATTTCAGGGCTCAGCTGAAGTGAATACTTGAGAAAAGCTTTGGAAGTGTGTTTTATTAGCTAACTTTGTAATGGACTGACTGACCTTGCTGTATGTTAATGGATGCACATATCAGACAGGTAACGTTGCCTGCTGTTTATGATTCTGGCCAGAGAAGCTTGTTAATGCACAAGGAGAGATCCTTACAGTTTGTTTATGCACACTTAGGCAACTTAGTTTAAGCAAATGTTACATTACCTATGTGTAACTTAAATTTGAAGTAGGTTTGAGATATATGTAGCGCCAATAGATACATGGAGCACCTTGAGAAAGTACAGAACCATGAACATCATAGATTTTTTTTTTTTTGAATACTTTGAGCTTCACAAATATAAAGTAGTGCGTGTGTAAAAAATACATGGTTTAATTATGTCCTTTCACAAATAAAAGTTGACAAAATTGAACATAAATGTGTTATCCCTACCACAAAGCTGCCATTACCACTATGCACCGCTTTGGGGATGATCTGTTCAGGGTGATGTACATTGTGGGGTGTTTTTTTGGTTTTTTTTTGTCCAACACTCAGACAAATGATACCAATAAGCATTAGTTGACCTGAGGACCATCTTCCACATTCCCTCTGCATGGCTTATGACAACACTAAATGGAAACCTAACCTTTCCTCGAAAAGGTTAGATTTCTAGCGTTCATCCAATCAAAGAATTTCTCCAGCCCTTGCGAAGTTGCCTCAAGCCTCTTGACTGTTTCTCAGACTAAGGCTCTCTTAGGTCCTAAAGATACTATTTACTATCTGATGTCCTACCAAACCACTGACACCTTCACAGAAAATCCTTAATTTTCACATGGGTGGATTTCATTTGTCACAATCCTCTGGACATTGGTTTGGTATTGGCTCTTTTGTGTTCTGGTGTTGACATTTTAGTGTTTTGTTCCTTTTATGCTTACTTATGTCTAGTTCATGAATTGGAAATAGTTTGACAGTAATCATATGAGTGTGCAAGCAGGAACAGAACTGCTTCTCTTGGGTGGCTCTCAGCAAAAGCGACAGGATAAAGAGAGACTCCGTCCTCTATTGTCTTTCCAAGCGACTCGTAAGACAATCAGGAAGTAATGGTTTATTTGGTAGTGGTGGTTTCTCGATAGCATTCCTCTACGGAGACAGACGGGAATTTTTTTGAAGCTTTGGCGCAGATGTGTAGACGGTTAGAAAAGTGTCGGTTACCAGGGACTGTTTCACCCGTAGGGCTGCGCAAAGAAGGGAACTCTATACTCCGGAAACCAACGGTGGTGAAGCCCCGGGGAGCAGGAACTCCATTACTGAGGTAAGCTGGCATACATTCAAGCACTACAATGATCTGGTTTCACCATGGGAAAGTGAATAATCATCTTATCCATAATCCTTAATTCAGTGGCCGAGTAAACAGCCCCAGTCAGCAACATGGCCAGACAGAGAAGGCAAGAAGTCCGTCAAAATCCACGAGGCGGTAATCAAATGTGGTCCATCAATCCATCCATCGCCTTCCGCTAATCCAGGGTTGGGTCACGGGGTTCAGAGCCAATAGAGTAACTAAGAGTCCAGGCAGAGGCAGAGTGGTCAGGATGCAGAAAACCGGTCAAGTACACAATCAGGAACAATGACATGGAGAACCTGAAGGAAAACTATCACAAGGGTGACGACAGATGGCAGCAGAACTGATGAGAGGCATCAGCAATAAGCAGCCGGCATGCGCAGGACGAGTCACAGGTGAGCGCAATGAGCTAATCAACTGGTTAGGAACAGGCTGCGAGTCGAGGCGCAACACGAACCACTGGAGGAAACAGGGAAGTCGGAACATTTTACGTTTTAGTTATATTTACCGGATAGTTTCTGCTTGTGATGTTTGTGTCGTCCGGCTTTTTCCCTCAGCTCTTCAGTAATTCTCCCCTCACAGCTGTTATGCATTATGCAGATTTCACTCACCTGATTCCACAAATGTATAAGCTGTTGTCCACTCTGTTCCAATGCCAAGTTTATCTTTGGATATTTGTGGATTGTTTCATTTGCAAGTTTTCTCAATAATTTCAGTTCTTGACCCCCATCAGCTCCACAATATCCTGAAAGTGACTTCTAAAGGCAGTTGGTTGGACTGCGTCTTATTTATGGTGGCTACAATTTGCTAAAGAGTATGCTCTGCATTAACAGTAGATTTCTGTATGTGTGTGTTTGTTGTGTAGGGATGGGCGGTTCCTTACAGTGAAGCCGTCAGTCAGAAATATGACATTAATCAAAAGAGCCTCCGGTGCCAGGGCCATCGTATGGAAGCAGGTGATTGATGAAGGGCGAGACTCCAACATGCCCACAGCTCCAGAGCCATACATTCATCCCGGGGTATTTTAAATGGTCTTGACCTTGCAATCATCCCTCCCACCTTACCTTTCATTCTTTTATTACTTTTATCCCCTCCTACTTTGAGCCTCTCTCTTCTCCGAGCCGGAGACGGGGAGCTAATAAATAAAGAGCAGGAACCACAGATGCTGGGCACCCGCACCAGCCCCCCACCCCTTCACCGCCCTGCTGCTGCAAAACCGTCTTCAGATGCGTCAGCAGAATTAGAAATGCACAGTTTCATTACCAGTCTTTCCACAGCCCCAGATGATGTTCAGACTAGGAGGGATGCTTCTGTTCCACTGGAACCACGGGTTATCCGTCTTCCCCTCTTCCAGGTGTAATTAGGTGCTCTGAAACGGGCACCAATTTAGACGTTTACTGAAGACTCATCCACACAAATGGAATCAGAGGTAGTAATCCTTTTGATGCTGCACATCTTGTCGGTTTCAATCCCTGACAGGGAAACTGTAAACAGATTATCGCCGGTTGTGCCCCGGGCGCGGTGGAGATGATATTTCAGACGGCACTGGCCGCATAATCTCATGCGAAGAGTTCGCTGTGCGCGGTCACGGAATCAAACGTGATGTCTACCTGCAAGGGATCTGAACTGCTTGTTTAGGTAAGCGGGTTTGTGCGCGTGTGAAACGTGGTCTCCACGGGGAGAGAGGTGCACACCACGGAAAGCGGACACCAGAGCAACCGCGCGCCTTCCTGCTTCACATGATGCGCTGCTGTCCAAATGATGCATGGATGATGCACCGAACAAATTCCCTTCGGCCTGCGGAGTGTCAGCCGCATCTTCCTGAGGGGCAGCGGAGAGGAGAAGATATGGCTTGGCTTGGACTGGCAGGCGGAGACGGGGAGGGGAAACGAATGAGCGGAGGGAGAGTTGCAGCGCAGAGAGTTTTCACTTCCCAGCGGTGACATTTGACCACTCGGCTTTGATGTCCTTTCTTTAAGCCGTGCCGCCTCTGCGAGCAGAAGCATCCGCAGGTGTGCCGCTGGAACATAAAGCGACCACAACAGGAAGCTTTGGAAGCCCGGCTGAATTTGCGTCTCACGAGGGGGCCGTCTGCGAGCTTAATCCTCCACTATGGGCTACAGAGGGGAGTATGAAAAACCAAGGAGTAGCAGCAGAATACATTTTCTAAAGATGCTTTTTATATTTTATGTTTTATATATATACAAATGCTGGAATCTAGAGGTCTCCTTGAAACTGTTTACCAGCCTCCTTGTGGAGAGATCCGGGGCTGGAGATGAGCCAGAGCGCGTCGGAGCGGAGGGGAGTCTGGCAACCCTGAGCTCTGCTGGACTGAGTTTGGCTACCTGAGGAGCTAAAGCCCAGTGGAGTGTGTGGACTGACTTCTCTAAGAAACAATTTGCAGAAAAAAAAAGTTGCATAAATCCAGCTCTTTTGTAAGTTAGGAACAAAGCTACTATGCTTGCACTCCTTGAACTCTTTCCATCTTTTTTTTTTTCACAAACTTTAATGTGTTTTTGGAGAGCTTTTTATAATAGACCACCAGGAAGTCACACATGAGTCTGAGTGGAAAGCCAATGATGCATGGTTTTTAAAAGTTCTGCAAATAACAATCTTAAGAAGTGTGGCATACAGCTATATGAAGCTCCCTTTGGTCCATTATCCCTGGACAAAACCAGAACTGACCCAATTCATGAATAGAGTCCAGCTGTGTGAAACTGAAGGTGATTATAAATCCATGGCAGTTGAACTAGACTGGCGTTAATCAGAGAAGCGTTTTAGGCCCCGTGTCAGTAAAACCCTACCAGTTTTGTTGACCCGGCACATCTTGAAACCAGATTTCAGGGTGAAACTTTTCTGTGAAAAATTTCACAGGTTTGATAACACACACATGCAGAATGCACAGGGTTTATCCTACAGCAAAAACTATGGCGGATAGCATTGAGCTGTGTTGTGCGGCTTAACCTGTTCAGTGTAACACAGTATCTGATAAGGAGTATATGTGATTTTAGCATGTTTTTGACTGTTCAACAACATGCTAAAGTCACAGAGCCATCTAGTGGCATGGCATGAAAACTACAGCAGATTCTAGGGTCTTGGTACGGACCAACTTTTCCCCAGTCAACATCCAACATTACCCTCGGTTTCCAGACATTTTCTTGTGTAAACATAGTCGTAGAATACCACATTACGCTGCATTTCAGTTTCACTCAGAACCGGAAAACTCCGACCAGGAAGTGGGAAAAGTCAACTGGTACTGTGTAGTCAGATTTTCCGCTCGGTTGTAAGCCGGACTTCGCGTTTCGATATGGACGCATCTCGATAAAAGTTTTTTTACAAGACATAAATGTAGAGGTGCAGCTACAGTCAATGCTACATGTAGTGCCAGCATAAAAACTGAACTGAACAAAGTAAACAAACTAAAAGTGATGTTTGCTTATAGAAAGTAAAGCTGAAAGTGAACTCCGTAAGATGAACTGCAAATATCTTACTGGAACGTCGTCAGCTCGGGCCTGACGACAAACTTTCGACTTTCCAGGCGAGTCCACATCCACAGCTCAGGAGGAGGAACGTTATAGGACAAGTATTTGCACTAAACATGTCTGTCCTTTATGGAAGAGTAGCAAGAAGAAGAAAACCATCCATCTAACATTCTGTTTGGCACACAGGAAGAGTTCACCCTCTCTTCAGATGAGACCAAACTGTAACTTGGTGATCAACATGAAAAATGTCCTGAGTAGCAAAAAAATAAAACCCTGACCACACCACCCCCCCAAACAAATTGGAGGCAGCTTTCATGCTGTATGGATGTTTTTCTTCAACTGTTGGAGACAAACCCCAGCAGACTGGCAACTGGAATTGCAGCAAGAAATGATTCTCCTACTAGCTTCGACAGGAATGAACAGCATGCTTTTCTTTTTCTCTGCTCTTCAGTTGTGGCCTCCATCCATTTATTATTCCCTCTCCATCCTGTCCAGGGTCACAATGAGCCTCAGTGTTTCACAGCTAACTGTGTGAGAAGCAGGAAACTCCCTGCAAAGCTCGCTAAGGCTAACAGTCTGAATCGCAGATCAACACCTGAGACACGAATGAATTTATAATTCCACCTGCAGATAATTTCAGTTTAAAGGACAAAAAAAAAAGTACTTTCTTTCAGACTCACATCTCGGCCTGGACGATAAATTGCCCCAGTAATTTTTGCGATAAACGCTAATATTGTTGTTTTGATGCCATTTTCAGGTAAGATGCTAATAAAGGTTTAATAATGCAAGTTTGCCCTCTCAGAGACCATAAATGTTTAATTTTGTAAAAAAAAACAAAAAAAAAAAAATGCTGGGACCGTAAGATTCAACAATTAATAAAACAGAAACAAAAACCATTTACAACCAAAACCGTAACTATACTTACTATGATGTGCCTGTGAACAAAATTGGCTTTCAAAAACATATTAATCAAAATGGAAATGATTGAACTCATTTTAATTTGCCATGTGAGTGAATGATTAAAACCTTATTGCAACAGGGTTAATCATATCTACCTTTGGTGCACTTCATGCAATGAAATTGTTCAATGTTCTGAAAATGCTAAAAGTCTTTTTAAGACTTTAAAAGTCTTTTTAAGACTTTTAGCAACTGATGTGATCCGTTTTTGCAGAAACTCAGAAGCTTCGACTCATCTGAGCAGCCAGGTCCAAACCCTGTTGTCCTCCTGTACTCTTCTTGCACTCCCCTACACATCATTATCATCATCATCATCATCATCAATGTCTGTCTCTCTCTTTTCGTTCGATCTGTACCTTCATTTTGGAGATATTTTTTCCCCCACCCTTTCCTGCTAGACATCTGAGCTAACAATCAATCCCGTTTCATTCCGGTGAGGGAACGAATGGAATTCCAGCTGAGACTGTGGCAGCAGGCGAAGAACAAAGGCTTTTCTGGCCCGCCGCCGCCGCCGCTCCCCTCCTCCGCCCTGCCGGCCGCCTTGCCTCTGCCTTCGCTCTGCTGCAAAGACCCGTACCTGCTCCAGGTCCCCATCACCTCCTCACAAACATGCAGTGCTCCTCCAAGATGAAGGGACGCTGTGACCTTTCTGCCATCAATAGCATGCGGGTCTGTATGTGATCATTATGTGGAGAGAAATTGATGGGCTTAGACGGAGAAACCACTGGTATTACTACGTCACTTGGACCGTATTCTGTCTCTCTCTGTGTTTTCGGCGTAATTTATCTCAGATTTTGACTCCTGTGCGACAAGACAACTCACTGTATTAATAAGTATTTTTTATAAAAAGCCTTTAATGAAGGTGATTAGAGCTAATGCGGTGACAAATAACCTGTTATCCCCGACAAAACAACCCGCAACACGTCTGACACGATGATCAACGCGACACGAGGAAATGTTGGATCTGGCATCGACAGGAACTGATGTGATTAACGCAGCACAAAGAGAGTCATCAAACCTCTCTGCTGCTGGGGGCTTTTTATGCAGATGGTTACATAAGGATAAGGAAAAGGAAAGTGTAAATAGAGCCAAGTCACTGGAAGTCTGGAAGAAATCTGAGAAATAAATGCATTGAGGGACATTTAAACAAGAAATGTCAATGTAGTTTATGGGATTTTATTTGTAACTCCAACACATAGTAGTAGATAATTGAAGTGGATGGAAAAGGATGTAGGATTTTTTTCTTTCTGTCCCATCCAGTTAATGCTGCATAAAAAGCCTTTTGCTTAAGTCAGTGGTTTAGGAAAGCTGGAGGGAAGATGGGAAAAATTTCAATAGACTGAATAATTTTTTTTAAATCCCCAAATCTAGTCTGGTTTTCAGTCAACATTATAAAATATATGCTAAAATGATTCATTGAAAGGTTATGTGCCAAGCTCAATTTTCTGAATGGCTGCCAGTCAGGATGCTAGCTTGCTAGCTTGCTCCTCGAGGTAGCATAGCGAACACAACATGCACAAAAAAGACTGAAAGAAAGGTGCTTTTGCTAAACTAATGTAATAATTATTAAATGGTGAATAAATGCGAGGAAAAACATTCTAGAGGCCAGTGTTTCTTTATGTATTTTGTAGCATTGTCTGTGGGGTTGCTAAGGAGGGCCTCGGGAAATGGCTGCAACAGTTTTACACATGTAGAGGCAGATTTTCAGACCTCCGCTCTATGACACAAAACCTCAATAAAGTATATTTATTTATATATTACAGGATGCCTTAGTTGCAGTTGCAGCGTAACGTTTGAGGGATATGAATACTTTTCCAAGTCACTGTTGTTCTCTGAACTTGTGAAAGAGAACACAAGCGGCTTGAAATGGTCTCGTTACACGAATCCATCTTTGTCTCTGCAGTACAGAGAGGATATGATGCACATGGGCTGCTGGACTTATTGATCAACAAAGTGCAAAAAAAGAAGAAGAAAAAAATGAAGCAGAAATGAGCACTTACTATACGGATGTAAACGTATTTATATGGAAAAAAAGAAAGAAAAGTCAATCAGGAAGTCGCAAATGACTACTTTCTGTGACATTAAGCGCTTAGCTTTTAAAGCACTTCCTGGTTTTTTTTTCCCATTAAAAACAAACCTTAAAAGGGCATTTTCATGTAAAATCGACTATCTTGAGCTTTACATCATGTTATGTTATTTCTCTCATCAAAAACATACCTGGAGTGTTGCCTTGATTCTTGCATGCATGTTTGAGAAATCCTTTAATCTCCATGGCAACCTGTTCAAAACACCTAGGTGGACCTAGCCCCCATCTTCCATCTCATAGAACCGTCCTTCCCCCATTCAGCTCCTTCAGACTAGCCAGCAGCAATTAGCAAACGCCAGGTGGAACATCTAAGTTCATTATATGAACTATTTTTCAGTGCAATGCTGGTGAAAACGTTGTTAAAGGGTTAATAGAGGAGCCATGTTTTGATGACTTCCTGAAGGCGGAGTTTCAGAAAGAGCAGGAGTTTTTAAAGCGACAGAACCCAAATTTCAAGGCGTTAATTGCAAAGTAATTTTTTTCACTCATATTTGATTAAAAAAAAAACTGACAGCAACAGTTAGTTGATTGACTTCAATGTTCTTCAGAATCACAACTGTAAAATGTAGGATTTCTAAAACTATATCTTCAGATGAATCCAACATTTAAGGACGAGAAAAAAAAACAAAAAAAACGTAATTTCTGCTGCTAAGCTTTTCAGCCTCTGCTCATTATCGCCGCGTACGTCCATCCTCAGCTGCTTCACAGGTTGGGTGCGGATCGACTGGCCTGTTTCCCTGCCTGACAATGGAGGCTCAGTAATGGATAAAATAACATATTAATAGCTGCCTCGCCGACTCGTGGCTCAAAGATGTGTTTCATTAAAATCCAACCGAGATGTGTCAACCAGAAATAGCAGGAAAATCGAAGCGGGAGAGAACACGCCTGACAGACGCGGCAACGTTATATTTCACAGTATGATCGCGAGGAATTACAAGTGGAAAGAAATATAGTGAGTTGTCTGAACTTTAATCTACCGCATGTCTTTGTGTTACATTGAAAAAATAAATAAAAACATTCTATTTTTATTTTTCACACATCAAATCTTTAAATGTAAGTGTTTACGGATGTTTATGGGGTATGCCTAGCCAATCATATGATCTTAAAATGAGGCAGGAAACATTGCCCTTATATGGAGTTAAACGCAGTTCCTGGTATTTTGCGTTAACGATGACAAAATTCTTGATGCAACTTCATCCTGATCATGAATGCAGACAAACTAATGTGATTATTTGCAGCAAGAGCACAAACATAGGAGCCAATATTGCAAATGCAATGAGAGCATAATCAGATATAATGGAATCTGATTGCAGATTACACATTATGCCCTAAAGAATTTGTAATCAGTGTAAATGATCCCAGTGTACATTTATATATAACCCTTTATTTAGACAGAAAAAAAATCTCTTCAGACTCATTGTCTCATTCACAAGAGAGACCCGTTACATACATCACAAAAACAGTCATATTGAGGTTTAATTTGTTTTATTGTTTTTACCTGAATTTGATTTGCTTATAAGATTAAAGGGGAAGTATGTTTTTTTTTTTGTTTTTTTTTTCAGGGACATTTTATAGAACAATCAAGCAATTATATTACCTTCAGTTGTTATAAAAATGCTATATAAATACAAAATATGATTTAAAGAAATCTGACTTTGTGGTTAATTGCCTTCAAATTGGACATCTATCTCTTTAAAAAAAACTCATGTTCTTTCTAAACCATAAAACTCCCCCCTTTAAGTGAAAATACACCGAAACAAACGGAATGTGGAAAAAAAACAAAAAAAAACAAAAAAAAACAACAATATATATATCATCCTAAGTTGGTCCTGATGCTGTAGCAGCACAGAACATGTTTCCATTTCAAGTTTTAGCAATAAGATTTTGAGCTAAGGGTGATGAAATACAGTCCATAAATAGTTATTTTCTTTAGGCGCACAAAGTCTCAAGGTAATCTGGGCTTCACAATCCAAAGGACAAATTCATTGGTTAGTACACATTTCGTAGGAAAGACTTCATTTTGACAGGAAATACCGCAAGATTTTCTTTTTTTATTTAAATTCCATCCAGAGTGTACCTTTAGTAAAATGAATGCACACCAAGAGTCATAACCCGTAATACAGTGTTGTCCAAATTCACCTCTAACTGCTTCCGGTCTTCCTGCAGGTGGCCAATAAATAATCCACCAATGACTAGAGGTCACATGACTTCATATATTCTAAAAGTCAAGGGCAATATGATGAAAGCCAAGACGACTAGTTGCTGTGACGTAGTAGACGGCTTCACAGCAAGTTACAGGTTTTATAAGCTATATTCAAAGTGACCACTGACCACTTAGAGAGACACTTTGGACTGACATGTCGCACAAACTCATGTCCTGACGAACACCGGCCGGTATTGATGTTCGGGTAACATGATTGTCTTGGACGAGTCGACATGAAACGTTAAAAAGTCTCTTCAGAGCCTAAAAGTTGACTAGTTGGTTTAACGCCTAGTGATTCAAACACGGCGCACATCAAGGATCATATTAGAATCAATTTGCTCCTGCTTTGCTGTCAAGAATTATGACTGATTTTGCTCGTTTGCAAACCATCTTTGTTCAGCGTCTGCTTGACAGAAATAAAACACAATTGAATCCTTTTTTTAAGCGTAATTCAAAGTCAGACGGTAAGAGGGATAGCAGCATACAGGGGGGTGATTTGAACATCTGCTGCACCCATGTCTGTTTTAATGATAAAAGAAAAAAAAAACTCCCAGTCGATGGAAAACTGGATCAATGGGGGTAATTTTCTGCTGCGGTTTGCTTTGATGCCCCAGCCTTTTCTAATCAGAGTGCCTTTATTTTCTGGTATTATGGATCCAGTCGGGAACACAGCACAACAAGTAGGACTGTATGAAAAAACATTCAAGTGAAAGCTAGCATGTAGGCTAATGTATTTTTAATCATTTCTGAGTTGTCACTGTCATAGAAGGGGATTGTACTTAAATGCAGATCTGTGTTGTGGACCGTAATAGAGCCGGCCGGCATAAAAAGCTGTAATAGAGATGATGGGAAGGGAAAACTGAGCCTTAAAGAGGCTATTGAACATAATAAAATAACTTTATTGTTTCGAGTAAAATTCCCTATGAGATCTCAGAGAACTGTATTTTAAAGGCGCTGATTAAAAATGAAACCCGGACGTACAGTTTCTGACGCAAACCTTGTGATTACAGGTCATGAAAACTCTCGTGGCTAATGACAAACAGAGCGCCCTTCGTCTCGACTCTGCGGGCAACTGATTTCACTTAAAAATGCACTTTGAAGGCAAAACTTAATCAAGTTGCTGCAAGCATTTTTAACACTGGAAAAGGTCACATTTAAAGAATGGCAATCACCATGTCAGAAAGACAATTTTATTGAATTTTAGGAAAATCTTTTTTTTAATGTCATTACTGAAGGCAACACGTCTGTTGAAAACTATTTTTGACAGCTCTAGCTGTTGAAATCTGTAAGAATTAGATTTACGCAAATCTTTTTATGTACTCTGCAGTGCAGGGCGTAGAGTCAAAACCAAAGTCCACTGTTCGTCGGTGGAAAACATAAGTTTTCCCAGCCGATTTCAGGGTCATAAATAACAGGAATTTTAGGTAATCCTCCTACAGCTTTGCTTTTTTACAGTTTTCTTTTGGGTTGGTCAGCCGGTCAGTCACAAACAACTTCAACGCCTCTAAAGGTGAGGTTTTGTTTTTTTCTTGGCTAAGCCTCTTGACTGTGAACCAAGAATCATTCAGGCAAAAAGTGTTGCATTCACTGATGAGAGAAAGATCAGATTTTAGAGTTTCCGATCTGCCGTCACCGGTCGAGCAGAACGTTTTACTCCAGACAGCAGCTGATATGTTTGCTTAAGTCTGAGATTTCTCAACTTCCCTCCTTTTCTAACACGCTGCACTAGTTGTCAGACAGCAGACGAGTTAAAAAGCCGTCCAAGTCATAATAAAACTATAAATTCATCACAAAGGCTGAAAAACACTAAATGATTACAGGCCCATTGGAAGCAAATATAAAGGTTATTAGTTCAAACTTGAATGCTGTTATCCTCATCTATAGGTAGACATACGCCTGTCACAATAATCAATTGATCAATTAATCACGTCATAAATTAAAATTAGCTCAATTTTGTACAGCGACATCATAATCCTTATGGTTTTGTTTGTGGTTTTTGTTTTTTCTGTTTCGTTTTATTGTTTTTGGTTTTTTTCCAATATTTAAAATATCATCCAGTTTTTTTTTTGTTTTTTGTTTTTTAAATACAAAATTAATGTTTGCTACACTTTGGGAGGGTGAACCTGCATTTCAATGCCCTCATCAATCAATCACTTGAAAATGGTCTCCAGGCAACAATATTATTGTTTATCGCAATAATTACCGGGACGATTTATCGTCCAGGCAAAACCTGTAATGGTGACAGGATAGAAAGACAACTGATGCAAAGAAAACGCTTCCTCGCTCAGATTTCTAAAAACACAATAATGCAACCCTATATTTCTATTCCAGGTCTTGAGGCCAAACACACACACACACACACACACACACACACACACACACACACACACACAGATTAGCCCTCAAAAAGCTTTTTACATCCAAGTACCCAATGCCATGCACTGCCTCCAACCACTCTACCACTCCCCAGCTTCCACTGCTGCCCCTCACTGCCTGCCAGCTGCATGAGGGCTCCCTCAGGCACAGCCCAGCCTAATGTCTGGCCAGCTGTGGCCATCCTCCTTAGCAAAGAGCTGAAACAGTGGTGGAGAAGAGGAAGGAAAAAAAACCAAAAAAACAGTACAACCCAAAATTGAACTTGTGAGATTCAGCGAGGTGAGAGGTTGAACCCACACGGACCCAGAAATCTAACGCAACACGGAGAATTTCACTCGGTGCAACACGGAAAACAATTATAAGATGCTTAATTGAACCACAGAACCACATGCACTTTTGGTGCTCTGTGGGATTATTAATGAATGCGCTGACATTTCTTTTAATTTGCCGAGCACTGTTAGATGCTGTCCAGAGCTGTGGGAGGTATTCATGAAAGAAGGAGGGAGGGAGGGAAAAAAAAAGAGAACAGACAATATAAAAAAAAAAACATAATGCATCAGCATACGGTGGATTGTGCAGGGGATGGCGGAAATAAGACGGTGGCACCCGGGGGAATCGTCCAGCCCAGTGCAGCACAACAGCCCAGGAGGTCCGGCTAACATTAACACACATTATACGCAAGACCAGCTTTCCAGCGGGACACCATCACATGCTGTTTGCATCTCTGCTCCATGTGCTTTGATGATTTGAATTTATAATCAGGCGGGACTGGGAGGTCAGGATTTTTCATAGAATCAAAGATACTTATTAATATTTTTCCTACTGGTCTAACTCATGTAAATGAGCTGAAACTTAATTGTGTTTTTTTTTTTCTTTTGCGTCCGTGCATGCGTGTGTTTTTCTTATTACTGAAAACCAGAGGCATTATGCGCCTTAATTCTGCGCTGCTGTTCCTCCCTACCTTCGCTGGCGTTCCTGATGTCATTATGAAATCACTTTTAATGGCGTGCGCTTCAAATATTTGCATAACATATTACAATAGCGGCGAATTAATCTGCTCCTCGATTTAAATTAGTGGCATTCAGAGAATCAATTAAGTCACCATCACTTTCTGAGCTGCATTAAGTGCTAACAGCGAGGGGAATGGAAAATTACATTTCCCTTCACAAAATTTGCATACTGCATTGGCACTGGTGATGCACTCAGCTCCTTGGCAAAGAAAGTGCTTACTTTGTTCCAACTGCTAAAGACAGCTGAGAAAACTGTTCCTCCCTCCGCTGAGTTTGAAGCTGTGATTTTTTTTTCTCTCAAGGAGACATTACCCCAACCCAGTACATTTTGTAGTCATTTCTTGGACAGCAGTTCTTGGCTCAAGTGATTTTCTTTGCAAATTGCAACATGCCCATTGCTTTGGGTCTTTCCACATCATTTCCAAGGCGTTCGTAGTGGAACTGGAGTCTTTTTTTTTTTTTTTACTTATTCTCCACTGGAAAAGTATTAATGTTGCTGAATTTTTGTTAACATGTCATGTGTTTATGGTGACCACGGAGGGTCAAAAAAAAAAAAAGGTATACCTGACTTTCTAAGCAAAACTTTAAAAAGTGTGACATGAACTTAATTTCTTTGCTCTCTTTACTCTGATGCCCCATAATAAACTTCAGTTAACCTCAGCATGTATCCAGTGGTTCTGTGAAGGTTTTTTAGAGAACATCAGTGGGAAACGAGACACGTTAACGATTAATCAGAGAAGCAGCTATGTAAATCAGATTCAGAAGCCTACATGCAGAACACTGTGGGAAACAGAAAGCCAACACAGTGACATGACCCTGAACGTACCATCCCTACACAGTGGCATGGTGGTGGCAGCATCATACTGGAGTGATGATTTTATTCAACACTTTTATTTGCTTTTCTCTTTATAGGAGAGGAGAAGAGCTGGGTATCCACATGTAGACAAATTATAAAATTTAAAGAATTTCAACAAAAAAAAAAATGCTGAAAATCTAATAATTCACTTCCTGTCTGGAATCATATGCAGTCTATTTGAATTCCTCACTGCGCCATGGCAACGGGCTGAAGCCTTCCTCACAACAAATGAAACTGCCCTGCTTTGCATTTTGTCCTCCACTCACCGTCTCTTTCGCTCCGACTGCTGCCTATACGCTTCTGTTCAGCAGAGCTCCCATAATGCACTGCGGCATGATGTCTATCGGCATTCGCCATGCAGTTTAGATTTTAATTTCCAAGTGAAATACCAACCAAATACCATTCTTATGGTTTACCACACTGATCACTAGAACCGCAAAATGTTTCAGTCCTGCCACATAAAAGCCTTTTCATGAAGCTGAAGGAAAAAGGAGGGAAACGAAGCCGACGCGTTTGTGCGAGAGCGTAGAGCTGCAACACAGAATGCGCCCTCTGGGTGATCCTGTGATCTCTCTGCTTTGGCAGATTGTCAATACATTCTATTTCTTCACAATCTGATATTGTTTTTTCCACCCGGCTCTAATGCCTTCCTGATTTTAGGTATAATCCCCCCCCACTTCACAATCTTCACTACATTCAACAGAGAGAAAGTTGAAGTTACAATGTCACAAACAGTGAAAAAAATTACAGTGGGCGACTCTAAATAAATTTGTGTGCTACTGTATTCCCCCGGGTCAAAAATACGGGATAGCCTTAGCTGCTCTGTTGCGTTTTCTTCGCCGGGGTTGCAGCGACGACCGGAGCGGTCAGTGCAGAGTTAGTCTGACTCATCCCCACGATCCTTTGATGAAGCGTTCCTCGTCTCCTGGGAGTGGTCTTTGCGGGGTGATAAATCCCCGACTCACAGGGACTCTACAGGGAGCGAGTGCTCTCTGAACAGAGCGCCAAGCGTGGAAAATGATGCAGCCTGCACAGCCACCGAATCTCAAACCAGTCCAACACCCACGAAACACTCCGCAACCTGTCGCGAGCGACGTTCGGCGTTTCAGTCGCGGGACGTCGCCTCGTGGCCTGGAAATCTCTGCCCCCCTTGTTGATGAGCCTTTTAATAAACAACAGGTGTGACGGGGAAGTGACAACGCGGACGTGTCGTTCTGTCGCAACCAATTAAAGCCGTTATTCCTTCAGGGTACGGAATTTGGGCCCCGCGTCCCTCCGCAATCATCCTGTCAAGTGACTCACCTATAAGCCTCTGCGCGACTACACCCGTCGCCATTCAAGAACTCCGGTTTCCTCCCCTCTCTTTAATCTCCTCTCACCTCTCTCGGTCAACCCGAGTCTGCGCCTCGCTCGCTAACATCACCATCCACAAAGCCCACCACTCACTGTACTCGGTAGACAGTGGAGCTGACATTAAGGCAGATGGATTTTCTCTCAATCCGCTTAAGACATCAGACGCCGAGTGACTTTGTTCCGTTTTTTTTTTTTTTTTTTTTAAGACACATTTTAATACTACCGCTTTCATGTCTGAGTGCCTCCCCACTGTTAAAGATATTGAGTCTGTAGACTGGTGCATGACAGGTAGTCAGACCTTGTCAAAAGAGAGCGATGAAGTGCTTCTAAATTTGGCCCACTTACTTCAGTTTGATCATTTAGCGCATCGAGCAATGGACTTCTTCAATGATATGAAGCTTCTGTGTTTGTAATCTGAAAAGATTGATGAAATGAGATCCAGCAGGAGCTTAGACTACTATGACCTGCCGACACAAAGGAAGACCTTTTGCAGCAAACTGTCTGCGACTGGGAATCGAACCCAGGAGATCCGGGTTGAGGATCGTAGCCTCTGCAGCCAGCTGACCCAATGAGTGTCCCTGCAGAATTGTTTTATTTCTGAAAGGAGTGTTAAAGGCCATACTGCTGACTTGGCCACTTCAAAGGCTTGATTGTGTTTTTTTTTTCTTTTTTTTTTCTGAACTGTTCAGTGGTGGACTTGCTGGTGTGCTTTGGATAATTGTCAAACTATATAGTCACTTACTGTTAGTCTGGCATTTTCCTTTTCAATTTTCTTGCAGACAGAATGTTTTATGGCTCAGTTAATTACTTCAAGTCATTAAGGATGTGAACCAGCACCATCATAATACCACCACCATGTTCCCTGAAATGCTGTTTTAGTTTAACGTAGCAGGACGAACACTTTGCAAAACAAGAAAATCCTGTTTGGTCCCATCAGTGCCTGGAACGTTTTTCCCAAAGAATTGGGGATCAACAAGATCTACATACACGTGTATATTACAGGGTATATTTACGGGCTACAGTTTGCGATGGCATTCAGAAAAACTAAAAGACTCTTCCTTCCACCGTCTCTGAGGACAGAGTCCAGACTTTTGGTTTCCTGCTTCTTTTTTTTTTTTTTTCCTCCCATGATTTTTATACATGTATCAAAAGGCGATGGGGGAGACAGCAGACAGCAGATGAGGCCAAGGACAAAGCAGTTTGTCTGATGTGAATGTGTTTTTCTCTGTTATCACTGTAAGTGGGAGAGATCCAACATCTGCCTGATAACACAGGGCTCTCTCTTCTTCTTTTTCTTTTTTTTTGTCTCACTGACTGCCAGAATAACAATGTCATCTTAAGTCAACACAGTTCACCTCTGGACTGAGATAATTTTAGACTCTATTCAGTCTCTCCTTCATGAGGTCAGGACTGTTTCTGCAGAGGTCCTGCCTAGCAGGTGTTTTGTTTCTATTCATTGCTCTCTCAAGATTAGTGGAGAATCTAAGCAGTCGTGTGGCTTCGGTTTAACTGTGTATCTCAAGCTATTTGAAAAGGTCATCACTGTTGGTAGTAAATCCAGTGCTTTGGTGCAATCTAGAAATGATCTGGCATGAGATTCTGATGGTCAGTCAAAGATACAACTGCACTTTCAAGCATACAAACTTCTAATAAAAGTAATCTGTATGCTTGAATGAAGCAAATCTTTAACTTCTGTTGAAGAGAATCAAAAGAATTTAAGCAGCGTGAATCCAAAAGCAGCATTTCGCTCCGTTTGGGTTCTAATTCCAGACAGACTTGATCCCATCTGGTATCTGAAAGGCCCGCAATGAATTTGTCAACTTTTCAGAAAATCAAAGTGTCAATCTGGACAAAAACATCAGATCCAGTACCAATGCTATGTCCAAAGCAAATGTAAAGAAAGTGACCAAAATTCAACCAACTCAGCCAAAAGCACTTAGATAAAGATGATACATCAACACCTGTAGTTGCGTCACATTGTCGATGTTTAACAGCAGCTACTCTTTCAAACACGGTGATTGGTTCCTTAAAACCTCTGTAGGTTGTACTTTTCTATTATTTAAGCAAATATTTTAGGTGAAAAAATGTCAGCGTCTTTACTTTATTTGGCTAGCATGAACAGCTGACTGACAGCACACACAAAGCAGAGATTTAGATATGTAGTGGCACTTTAAGGATCGTTTAAAGGGGCAGTATCATATAAAAAAAAAGAGTCAGAGTTTTGGAGCTTTAAAATCATGTTTTTCCCTCATCTCAAACATTCATGATTCTTTCAGGAATGAATCATTTCATCTCCCATGGCAACCATTCAGCTTTTCAAAAAGCCTACGAGGCAATTTCCAAGTTTCTGAACTTCCGCCTCACAGTGCAACCGTCCCCAACGATTCCCCTTCTCGGATCCTTCAGACTAGCCAGCATCAATTAGCTGGGCTCATTTGACGAACTACGTCGCTGCTAAAGGGTTAAAATTAGTGATGACTTCCTTAAAGGCGGACAGTCAAAGAGAAAATGTCCTTCAAAAGACTCGATTTCAAGGCATTAAATTACAAAGTCGAATTTCTTTTAAGTTATATTAGATATACTTTGTATAAACAGCATTTTGAAGTTGCTTGATTGTGCTACAAAATGATTCCATGAAGCTGGTAAACATAAAAATGTGTATATCAGAACAATTAAAATGTTTCGTGATTTTGAAACCGTGACATAATTTGAAACCAGACGACGATTTATGCCTGGTTTTTATTTAACAACCGTGGTTAGTGAGGACGGGGTTTGCTTAAAGATCGGCAGAGACACATAAACAACACCACGGCTCTTCCATTAGCCCCAATATTACCCTGACTTTTGGATCATTCGACCATTATCTGTGCACAAATCAATACGCCACTTTTACACAGCCTAATCACTATTACTGCAGTCCGCACCGTGGCACTGTATAGTTTTATAGGGATGGTGCATGTCAGGCTAAAGTATTGGCTATGCTATTTTTTAACGGCGAACCACAAATCAGTCTTCCTGCTGCCATCATCTCAAGGGCACAGCCACAGCAACCGGCGTGGCACAGCCACGGAGGAAAAAAAAAAAAAAAGTCGCACACTGTGGCACAGCGAAAATAAGGTTTGATTGATATTTGTTTTCCTGCCTCCGCCGCTGCAATCTGCATTTCATCAAAAGGCCTCTCTCCCTCCAGGCTCTCTTAGTGTAGTTGCCGACTTCATTGACAGAAACGAAAGCCCCCCTCGGGGAAGGAGTTGAGCATGTTTCATGAGAGGACAGCTCCATTACTTCAATACATGTAACACGGGTTTGAATCGCATGGGAAGTGATGTATAATCCCCGCTCTGCCACTATTCATCACCATGTGATGGCTGCAAATCAAAACGCACGGTTTAGGTAAGTCTCGCCTTTACGGGCAATCAGAATTCATCCGCGTACAATAAAAGGAACGGGGGGGGAGAGATCAGAACGACCCAGGAAACGGTTAATACTGTCTTTAGCCTTTAAGTGCCTTCTTACTGCAAAAAAAAAAAAAAAAAACGTAAGACAAATTGTCGGGAATAGTGCAGGGATTAGACTCATAATCAATCAAATAGATTAGAACCAGTGACAACAGTGCAAGCAGCAGTACCACATACGGTCCGCAGTCAGTCCTGGCAGGAAGTGTTGAGTGTTTTGGCTGTGATTGGCTGCAGAGGGGGGTCCGCGCGCACGAGAGAGAGAGAGGGAGGCAGCACTGCAGTCAGCGCTCCGTCGTAAATCATGCTCCCTGCTCCTTTTGATTGGTTTAAATCGAGCTTCTCTTCTGAGCCTTGACTGGGTCCCCGGGCTTATTAGGGCTTCATGCT
Source organism: Poecilia latipinna (assembly GCF_001443285.1). NCBI lineage: Eukaryota > Metazoa > Chordata > Actinopteri > Cyprinodontiformes > Poeciliidae > Poecilia > Poecilia latipinna. The sequence continues at coordinate 287,781 of NW_015113205.1, forward strand.
GAGAGAATAACCAAGCTTGCAATTCATCAGAAAGATCTTAAAAAGGGAAAGCCAGGCCAGGACTATTCATTTAGATCATCCGTTTAGATCTCCTTACCCATCCCCTTTGCACAATGACGCTAATTTGTGTTGCCCCTCATGCGTTTGGGTTTGCTGCATTTGTTGGCTTAGGTTTTCAGACGTCTAATTTTGCCCGTAATGACGATCAAATGTGTGTGATACGGCGGAAGCGGCTTCAATCAATCGATCTTTACTCCTCTTATGAAACGGCACCTCGAGCAGCCGAATTTAAATCCCAGCTCGTGACGACGCACATCTGAAATGGTGGCCCCGCAATGTTTTTGGTGGGAACGAATTACAAAGAGAGACTCCGACAGGCAAGAAGATGATGGCGGGCAATTACCGACAGGACACATCTATACGCTTTTGCCGGCGACGGCGAGAAGCGGAACAAAAGATCAGGAAGAACACAAAGGCCTGGAGGAGAACAACTGCAATCTGCGGCGTGAATAGTGTGGGCGCTAACGCTCTCTTCACGCGAAGAGATGGGAATCACCCTCAGTCCTGTCTGAATGGGAGCTCTTTGATCAGATCAATACGGATCACGTTTTCAACAAACCCAAAGGTCGGGTAAAGTCAGCGCCAAAGGCAGGTTGTGGAAGCAGCAGCTCGAAAAAAATTGCTTAGAAAGTTGTTTTTTTGTTGTTGTTGTTGTTTTATTTATTCAAGGGTTAAAAGACAACGTTCCGGCAAAACAGCTCAATTCAAACATCCGTGTTCAGCCCCGTAAAACCGCTCTGCACTTTCTGGCTCCACCCGTCCGCTGGCTTTCATTTACTGAAGGAATTTAACTGGCGCTGGATGTGGCTGAATTTGTGGGATTCTTCCTCATTACAAACACTGACACTGCTACAAATCTGATTATGTGTCTCATTATAGAGACGCAGAAAGACGGGCTGATCGGAGCTTTCAGATCCACGCAAACACACTGACAGCCTGCATCTCCAAATGTAGATCCAGCCTAATTCAGCTCTGTCAGCTAAGCCTGCAGGATGACAACATGGCGCTCAGCAAAGACTCTCAAAGAGGAACAGAGACAGAAAAGAGGGATTTTATTATTATTATTATTCTATATTCATGAACACGTGCTAACAGGCAGGAGATATTTTGGTTTCTAAAAGTTTCACCAACGTCCTTTTGACTCCAGATCTGTGAAAGGATGATTTGAACATTAGTGTTGGAAACAGTTTAGATTTGTACCAAACTATAACGTCAATATTGTGTCTTTGTGTTACGTTAAGCATTGTTCAAATTAAATTATGTCATTTAGGTGAAAAATCCTAACATTTCAAAAATGGGAAAGTTTCAACAATGCAGCTTTTAAAGTAGATGCCAGAAAAAGTCTCAGAGTAGTCAAAGTTTCCTCTGTTTACATGTTGTTGCACATTTTTACCTTTCTATAAAAAAAATGGTTAATTGGAAAGAGCTTGTCGAGATCAGAGTGATGCCATGGTCTGAACGCCACTTTTATTAAGGTAACACTGCTTTGAAACTACAATTGCCCTGTTCAGTCTCCATTAAAGTACAATTACATTCCTGTTTCGTGGCTTTTACACTGATCCAACAGAGCAGAGAGTCGGTGCTTCTGCCCCTTTTTCCGGGGCAACTTTAACTTTTAATATCTGGCCGTTTTTCAGCGCAATGCGATTCACGGATGTACACTGATGGGACGGTAAAGGAAGCGATTAAACAGCTGATGGTTGGCTACCTGAGCAGACAGTTTGACTAATTTGCTAAAATTGGCTCAAGGATTATTCTATCAAAAGCAGGCGATGGAAACTCACTACTAATTTCACAGGCAATGCTTGTGAATTACATTCTAAACTCAAAATATCTATCCTTTTTTTGAGAACTACATGCTGAATGATACCTTTGTTTGACAAACGAAGTGAACACCGCTCATTCTGATAGTTACATTCCTATATGTAGTGACGCTACTCTGAAGTAAACACATTATCTGAGAAGGGGGAGAGCAAAAACACAAATTTTTCCTCCAAGGTGGTGAGATGGGGACTGCTGTGTAGACACAGACAGTTCTGCTGTTACACACACACACACACACAGGTAGACTTTTGGGGGACCTGATGTTGATAATTTATGTTTCTTGTCTTTGAACTTGAATGCCTTCTTTGATTTAAAGTTAGATAATATAAACTGAAGGCTTGTGCCTTAACCCTCGTAAATAAAAGCTTGAACCAAGGTGTGTGTGTGTGTGTGTGTGTGTGTGTGTGTGTGTGTGTGTGTGTGTGCGTGTGTGGGTTCAATTTCTCTATTTCTGGACAGGAAGTAGACGGCAGCAATGAAGCTTCAGCACAATCCATTATGACTCTGATTCCCTCAGATCATTATACATGTCAGTGTAGCCAAAATAACAGTTTAGATGCTTAACTTACAGGTTAGTTGACATGTTTGGCAAAATCCTGTCTCCAAAAAACAGGATGGAAGTAAAATAGTGAAATGACTCAAGATTTGATGAAGAGGATGTGCCAACCTCATGGTGCTTTGGCAGCATGTGCAATGACAAATATTGCTTTTCAGCCAGAACTTCAGTTTCGTTTTGCTTTTTGATAATAAAACCGAAGAAACATTTGAATGTTGACTGAACTACAAGAAAATACAATTTTATTTAGACAAAGAAATCAATACAAGGACACAAAGAGATAAATTGGGTGCTAAAGGTCAGGTTTTTAATGTTTTTCAAAATATGAAAATATGATACTAAGGGTTTAGCGATATGGAGTTAAAGTTTTTTTGTTCTAGTACTGCGATAACGACAAATGTGACTATAAGAACTATTTAATATTTCCTTTTTAAGTAACCGTATGGCTGTGACTACATGACAGTGTCCACAAACACAAACAATCCTCCTAAAAAAACAGAACCACTTGTAATGCACTTCGAAGGACAAAGGAAATCAAGATTCTCATGGCAAGAAATGTATCACAAATGATTAACGATACAATACATATCAACCTATAGTTGAAATTAAGTCGAAATGTTAAGTACGTGGCACAAAATGTCAGGTTGAAACTGGCAAAAGATGAAGTTAGAGAGGGCATCTTGAAAAAGGCAACGTTGTCACCTTTTAACACGACTTTATCTAATATGAGAAGAATCCCCAGTGCATCATTGTGAGGGACAGAAAGGAAATCAGCAGCCAGGCAGAGCTGTTTGATCTGAATCTTTTCAGCTTTTTTTTTTTTTTTTTTTTTTTTTTTGAATTTGAAAAAAAAAAATTTTTAAAATCTTTTTACAAAAAAACAAAAAATTTAACCTT
>NW_015113205.1:294221-299704 GCF_001443285.1 Poecilia latipinna
AGCAGCCCGGCAGGGGTGTTTTTTTTGAATTTTTTTAGCTTTTTTTTTTTTTTTTTTTTTTTTTTGCAATTGTGAAACAGTCAATTGCTAACACTGATTCAGTCAAAGCAGCAAATTGTCAACCTGTTTTGTCCAACCAATTATTTAGATCTGCGGATGCTGTTTAGATAAAAAGGGGGGAAAAAACAAAACAAATAATAAAAACGACGAGCTCGTAATGTGCAGAACGCTATGCAACAAAAAAAAGTCGTGACGTATTCAGATCAAACTGACAGGTGAATAATCTTTACGTTATTTTAGAGACAAAGCACAATGCGGGTGAGAGACTGTGGCGCATTCGCCTGTTTTTCAAAGCACGGAGCCCATTGATGCAGTTCGTATTGATTTTTTTCCCCCCCAGTCTACCTTTTTCTCCAGCAAGGCAGACGCTTTCCAGCCCTAATCTTTCCCCGGCTGATAAACACAGCTGGCTGATGCAGAGCGAGAGGCGCAGATCAGGCGGGGCATTAATTCAAAGGTGTCCTCGTCTCATTCACACGTGGGAAGGGGTCAGAGGGAGCGGCGGAAAACAGGCGAGTTCATCCAGAATCTGAGCCGAGGCGACAGGTGAGCAGCGGCGGGTGAAAGGTCGCCGTGGAGGCAGGACACTGGTTGCTGCCGAGCCGTTGGAGATAATGGGTTCGGAGGCAGGTCGGAGGTCAAGCAAAGGATGCGGCCAGTTGTGCGTGTGCGGCGCAAATGGCGGCCCAGAGCGTGCGGCCAACCTGCGCGTTATGAACACCGCAGGTTTACGAGCGTTTTTAAACAGAGAGAAAGGAGCGGCTTGTTATGGAGGACGAGCTGCATGACCTGCTGTGGGGGGAGGGAGCCAACGAGCAGGAGACGGTGGCTAAGCAGCAGAGCCATTTAGCCACGCATGGCTAGGAGCTGAGCGGCCGGAAGCGAGCAACACCACCGGGTTTTTGCTGCAGAATCAGTGCAAACAGGTTGGCTCACGTACAGATCCAAGAACACACACATCATTTACTCCCCTCGCGAGTAAATGATGACCGTGTTTTTGACCGTCTCCATAGCAATGTTCTTAAATCCAGTTGGACGAGCTAGCGGACTAGCAGCTAGCTTTGTTTCATTTAGACAACAAAACAGCGGGTCTACGGCTAACTCCGTATCCTGTGGTTCATATGTGAGAGATAAAAGATGAAGCACTGAAGATAAGCACCAGACGTCAGGCAGTACAACAACCGGTTACCATGGTGACCAAACAAGGCCTAGAGAAGAGAGATTACTGACTAAATTGTCGTTTGGATTTCTCTTCATTGATGTCCTTTGAAAAAAAAAAACTTTTAATGTTAATTTCTATTAAATCTGAATAAATTGGTGGTCTTGCTTGTTAATAAAGCACTGTCTAATAAAATTTCTCCTTCCAAAATTTTGCCTTTTAAAATGTGGTGACCCAAACCAAAAGCAATCGGTTAAAAAAATGAGTCAAGTGACTTTTAGCCAATGAAATTACATTTTATAGGAAAAATGTGATGCAGCTGTTTTTTGGACATTTTTAGCCTAGCACTGCTTTGGCCATATAAGGAGCATCTTTTGACTTTTGGTGTGACTAATGTCACATTAGCACCACCTGTTGATGCCGTATAAATATTACAGTGATGTTCTATGTGTTACCAGAGACCGGGAAGACTTTATATATAAGTATAATGTTTTGGGTTTTTTTTAAATGGAAGAGAAAATATATTAGAAAATATTCAGGCTAGTGTTGCTGGAGCAAAAGAACAGAACAGCTCACACCATGCAGTCAGTCAGCTGTATTAATCACAGGAGAACTAAGTTACTTACGGTCCATAACCCAAAAACAAACGCTAGTCTGGGAAAGCTGCAGTGGATGCGCGGCCCATTAGACATTATGCTTCATTCATAAAAAATGAGGCAAGTTCAGCATCATCAAAAAGCTTCTCGGAGACGGCTCAATGAGACAGGACGGTTGAGCCGTCAACACAGGCCATGTGTCACCAGAGTGAGGCGAACTGGATTGTTTTCCCCGACATCACCGGGAGGAAAAAATTGTTTTCAAATGTAAAAATGTATGCACTTTCATGAATTTCACCCTCAAATGATCCATAATAATATCTTTAAAACATAAACATTATGTGTGAGTGAGGCCCAGTACAAAATTTCAGTTTTTTTTGGCTACTTTGACATAAATAGGGAATAAACTGGGATCACATTGAGTGCCGGTCTCGTTCTGTTTTCTTTGCTAAAACGAAAGGAACCCACGCACCGAGGGAGAGACTTCGGCGTCATCTTTATTTATTTACTGGTTTGTTTTCTGATTTATTTCATGCCAAATGTTTCTAGAGAGAGAGAGAGAGAGAGACTTAATGGTGCCATAAATCACTGAAGCTTTTGCTTAGTTCAGAAGAAAAAGAAAACTTTTGCATGCACTTGTGGTATTAATTTATTCACACTGTACGCTTCCACCGAAAACCTGATGGCGTTCCACACGCGCGGCTCTCGATAATATAAATTCATCAGCTCGCCCACCCCTGCTTTCGAGACGTAAATGCAGGCCTTTAATGCAGCATGCCAATCCAGCTTGTGTTTTTCAATTAAAGTGCGTGAACATGGTTGAGGCAGAAGGAGGCTGACAGGCCAGTAATTATAGGTGCTGCTTTTAAGCTATCACTCTCGGCTAATGGCAGACCTGTCACATTCCCGGCTCTGATGGCACAAGCATTAATCACCACAACTGTCTGGACAATCAAAGTGTGCGGAACAAACTCAAGATTCCAACCGTCACAATCTGGCGGGCTATAAAAAGAAGATGGTATTAAAAAAAAGAGAGAAGAAGAAATAAGAGTTTAAAAGCCATTTAGAGCTATCTCGAAGCTCCAAAATGAGGCTGCAGTATGTGAACGTGATAAATCTGTTTATGCAGGCCAATTAGTATTACTCATCCGGAGACTATGGTTTCTATTAACGACAGAGGTCTGGTTCGCTGTGATTCCTCTTATCAAAGCTGGTTTCAAGCTGAGGAGTTCTCTGCTAGGAGTTCACATGTTGAGTTGGGTTTTCTTATTCTTCAGGTAATACAGTTTCCAGAAACACAATATTAGATACTGCTATGCTTTCAAAGTGGTGTTGAAAATTAACTCTAGTGTCAACATCGCACAGATGCTGTCGGTGAACACAGATGATGCGACTATCCGGTTCCTCTGCATCCCAAAGGTTCTGTCTTGCGTTCAGATCAGGTGACTGTGGTGCCGACTGAGAACATAAAATTTATGATCGGAAACCAGATTGAGATTATTTCAACATTTGGATTCGGTGCTGGATTCTGCTGGAGTAGCCATCGGAAGATGAGGATTCTGCGGTCATAAAGGAATGGACAGAAACAACGCTCTCACACGTCAGACTGAATCTATGATTTGATGTTTTTGTACCGTATTCTGACCCTCAAACGAGAATGTTGCACCTGAAACAGAGATTCATCAAACCTGGCAACATCTTTACAATCTTCTTGTCTAAATCTGGTGGGCATCTGGGAACTGTAGCCTCAGTTTTCTGTTCTTAGCTGAGAGGGTGGCAACCATAATGTGGTTTTCTGCTGCTGTAGCCCAACTGTTTCAAGGTTCAACACGCTGTATGCTCAGAAATGGAGTTCTGCATACCTTGGTTGTAAGAATTGGCTATTTTAGTTACTGTTGCATTTCTCTCTGTTGCATCATCTGGGGGGGGGGGGAAAGCCTAAAAATTTTTCCTCACATTAACAAGGCTATTTCATGAACTGCTGAACACCAGATGTTCTTTTTTTTCTTCTTTTTTTTGAACCGTTCTCTGTTAAGAAGAGTGTTTGTGTGTGAAAATCTCAATAGATCAGCAGTTTTTGCAACAGTCTAACTTGTCTGGCATCAATAACCGTGTCGCATTCAAAGCCAGTGAAACCGTCTTTCTTCTCTAAGCTGATCCTCGGTTTGAGCTTTGGCAAGTTACAGATCCCTTCTAAGTGCATTTACTGCCACGTGATTGGCTGATTCAGATAAACACCTTCAAATACCAGCTGAGTGTTTGAGACATTAATTGGAGATTTTTAACTCCCCGTTGGTAAACGTTGCATATAGGAATGGGATGTGGGCATGGTGACGACAAATTTTGCTAGGCGATAAATTGTTCCAGAAATTATCGCAATAAATGATAATATTGTTATTTTGAGACCATCTACAAGTTATACATTTATAATGACATGATCATGCAAGTTTGACGTCTCAAAGAGAAGTAAACTTTGTGTAAAGAACGCTGGTTCACTCGCATGTTCTTCTGGATGTAGATGCTGCTGAACTTGAATATTTAAAAACACAATAGCCAAAAACAATAAATTAATAAAAAAAAAAACACAAAACAATAAAATGGATTATGAAATCTCTGTAAGCATAATGGCCATTCAGAAAAATATTAATCATCAGAATAGAAATCATCAGGCTCATTTAATTTATTATGGGATTAAGTGATAAAATTGTTTAGTGCGCCAGGCTTAGACAGACTTTTACTTTTAAACTGAAATTTCTACCAGAGACTTAACTTGACGTTTACCAATTACAGATTGGTAAATCTAGGTGGATTTTATGTTGTTTCAACATCATTACTATTTTTCTCTTTTTCACAACCAGGAAGTTACGTTAGTTTCTCTAATAAGAAAGGGAAAACTGAATGAGCATTCAGCCAGCTGACTGGCAGTGCACAGCAGAAGGGGCGTGGGGAGAACTTTTAGCATTTTACCACTGTAGAAAACTAGAGTCTCATTAGAAAGAACTTTGATCCGTACAATCGGTTCCACAGAAAATGACTGTATTGTAACCCACAGAACGGGAAACTGGACTCAGCTGAAATCACAATCAACCGGAGAGAATTCAAATAAAACCGAAAACCAGTTCCCGCCACCGAAAGCCTGACTGGAGCGATTTCAGCGACGGACGGATGACGCCTTGGAAGAAAACTCCTGCAAGCTGATCGCAGCTATTTGTTCTCCAGCAAATATTCTAACAGAACCCTGTTTTAAACAACATCAACAACAACAAAAATTTACAAGACGTTGTTGTAGCGTGTGTGGGCGTAAAAATGACAAATGGGTGAGAGCCAGAGGTACTGGAGCTCCTTGTAACAGCAGATTCAGGGGCACTTTAAAAAGCATCAAACAGAAGCGGTGATTCTCCCAGCTGGGCAATTTGAGAACAATCAGCGTGAATTGTCGAGAAGCTTCTCCTGGCAAGACGGAGGCACTGGTACCATTGTTCATGTCAGCAGCACTAAACATCCGACGGAGAGAGTTAGGGGAAAGGGACAAAAAAAAAAGAGAGGGGAGAAAGAGGATGCAAAGTAACAGATGGAGAGAAGAGAGGCAGCCAAGATGTTGGGGGGGGGGGGGGGGGGGGAAGAAAAAATCTTCAGGGAAAGAAGATCTCTGGTTAAATTACATCAAA
>NW_015113205.1:302980-312115 GCF_001443285.1 Poecilia latipinna
GGGGGGGGGAGAAGAAAGTTTGTCTTGATATTAGGCTTCCCGTGTTAAATTAACCACTGAGCTGTTGGTCGATGGCCTCAATAATCTGCTCTGTTGACCGTGTTCTCAGCTCCCCTCTGAACATTTAAATGTCCACAAGTAATCTGTCTCGATCAATCAGGTTGCCGTCAGACGTAAGGTTTCACACTAAAGACAAACAAGCCATTTAGTGCATTTAGTCACGCTACACTGTAACATGAAGCTTCTTTGCAAGCGGTTTTTGCAAAAAGGCACAATTTAGATTTGGCTACATAGTCAGCCTGCAGCAATTAGACATGGAGCAAGGCTAGAACAGGATAGAAAGAAATACAGCTCTCTGTGGAGACTTAAAGAAAGGAACTAACCATTGCACTTGAACAGGCAGATATAAACAAAGCACAGATTCCTCATTTCATCCATGAGTGAACAGGAAGCAACATAACAACTACTGAAGAGGGAAGAGGATGTTATATATACACAATGCCTTGTAAATGCAATGTAAGTATCATATATTATTGGCATTTTTTGTGATATATCAGCACAAAGTAGTGCATAATTGTAAAGTGGAAGAAAATATATACATATTTTCCAATATTCAAGGAGTTATAGTCTGAAGTCCCGTTTTCTCCGATAACCCTACATGACACTAAATGCAACCCACTGCTGTAAGAAGTAACTCAAGCAGTCAACAAACTACTCTGTGTATAACTTCATCTCAATTTAAATATAACTATTATGTGAAGGCCACAGAACTTTTCTGGAAAATTACATAAGATGTTAAACAAAAAAAGCACAGAATCATCAGCAAACTATCTATCCTGTCATAAGATAAAGTGGTGGGAACATCATCCTGTGGGGATTTTTTTTTTTTACAGCTGTGACACAGAAGTTACTAAAGTTGATTAAAAAGTAATGATTTCCACAACTATAAAAAGAGCTCTGGAACCATTTGTCTGGAGCTACTGGTGTTAGGATAAGGGATTGCTTGTGTTTGGTTTTGGATTCTGTCATTTTTGGTGTCCCTTGTTTTTTTTCTGTTAGTTCTGCCCTGATTTCAGCTCTTCCTCAGTGATTCTAGTTGTGTTTATTTTTTCCTTGTAGTTATTCGCTGTCACTCTTGTATAATTATATTTCTTTAGTCTAGTTATTCTTAAGTGTGAGGTTTATTTTCTGACCCCCTGGGCTACTTTTATCTCCCCCATCTCCTCGGTATTTAGGCTTCTCATCTTCAGTCACTACTTGCCGGATCCTTTCGTCTACTCCTTTCACTTCCTTGTTCTGCCCCATGTTCTAATCAAGTTCCCTTGCTGGTTCCCTTCTTGTGTATTTTGTTTTTTGTTCTTACTCCACATTCTTCCATGGATTTTTTTCTTTTTTGCAAGTTTTGTTCAAGTATCTTTATTAAATTTCATCATCATCTACTCTAAGTCTCCATCCTCTGCATTTGAGTTCATCTCCAAACTTTTCATCATGACAACAGGAGCTCGTTAAATTCTCCAAAAATAATGGAGAATTGAGCAATGTTTTTAAATTAACGTTACAATCATGCAAGTTTTAATTTAAACCATTAAAATTATTTTAATGGTTTAAATTAAAACTTTATACAAACACTGATGTCATCCGTTACTTAAAGGGTCATATTCAGATTATATCAGTGAATTAGAATAAATGTTCAGATGAGGCCAGTTTGTCAGATTTACAGCATGTTTTGAAAATAACCTTTAAGCGGGAATTATACATACTTTTCATGAAGGAAACATTTCTGATTTAATATCCTAACTTTAAATGTTGTGTTTTTATTACCTAAAAGAATGAAATCATCAAAATGAACAGAAATAAGGGCTTTCAAACATGCAGAAGAGGCTGGATAAACAATACTGGCTGAGACGTACTCCTCTCCTAAAAAACACTAGAAGCTGTAGGTATGTTGACTCAAGGGGGTTGAATACCAAAATATAATTTTCCTTCCACTTCAAAATGATGAATTGCTTTGTTGACCATAAAACCATAGAAGGCCTCAGGGTGGCATCTGCATACATCGTTGCAAGCATGTTCTATTTAGTAGCCTAACTTGTCATGGCTGTGATCTCTATAAAAAAAATTAAGTAAAAAAAAATCAAACAATTGATCCAGTTACTTCTGATCTCGAGGTTGCAAAAGCATCAGGACTTCCACTACAGGAGTGAAGAGGAAGTCATTCAAGCACATGAAAAACAGTCTGTGTACTTTGAGAGCTTCAGTAAATAAAAAAAAAGAAGATATAAAGCTACTCGAGATGAAAGGTGGCATAAAAATCCTTTTGGCAACCATTACACGCAATAACCCAATTAAGTAAAGGATGCACACCATCAACAAAGTCTGCAGGCGTTTTGAAGACAGTCTTGGTCTTTATCGGGTAATTTTCTCAACGCAGTGTGATTTAAAACTTATTTTATTGTTTAGTTCCTTGACATTGGGTATGTCAAAGAAGCATAATCCTTTCACTTAAAATATACAAGAACGTACAGCAATCACAAAGGGAAGGCAGTTTACCAAGCAAACTGAATTTATCACTGATTTTTTTTTTTTTTTGAAAGAGTGTTAACACATTGTACTCTAGGATGGTCACAGATTCACTCTGACATTATGAAAGACGACTGAAAAAGCAGCTGGTGATACAACGTGTTCCGTACGACATGCGACTCTGTTCTTTGTCAAATGATTCAAAGCCTGTAATTTCCAACCATTGTCTGTCGGCCAGCCGCCAGCGTCAGTCCACCTACCGATGGTTACCACCACCAAAAGCTGTCAATATTCACCGTCGTCCGCTTTAAGCTAGCCATTCACTGACATAAATCGAATATAGCCATCAACTCTCTGTGTAGGGATAAATAAGGTTATCTGACATTTCTATAGTTTGCGTAACCTACAGAGCATTACCTACGGTGATATTTTTTGAGGTTAGACCTAAAATAAATCCGTTTGAAACCCACTGAGCAGGCTAGGTTGCAGGCTAGCTGCAGGGTATGGACAGACCGTGCATAAATAATCTATGACTTATAGAGTGCTGCATCCTTGATAACCAAAGGGCTTTGCCTTGGAAAACATAAGGTTGTGATGAGAACATAAAGTCTGTAATTTGTAGAGCAATGAGCTCTCAGAGGCTGAATCCGAAGCAGGTTTTTATTTATTTTTTTAAACCTCATTAGCTTTGGTTGCTTAATCGGTCAATGCACAGTTATTGCACACCATATAGTATATGTAGTCTACCATCATAATCATAGGAGAAAATGCTTACTTTTGGCAAGATGGACATACATAAATCCCCCTCGCTTTTACACGCTGTCATTTAACCATAAGGAGCTACACCAAAGCCACTTATGAGTGGTTATGCAATGAGGTAAGCTTGCATAAATGTGTTTCTCTATGGTCTAATAGCTCAGCAGTATATTCACAAGTCTGGCACCGGTCATGATGTGACCAGTGACTCTTGGTAAATTTAATTGTTACCAACAGAAAGCTTCAAAATGCCAACTTGGTAAAAATTTTGTGCCTAAACAACTCTCCATTTACATCAGAGATACAGACGGAGAGACGGTGAGTGAAAGACTTTAAATGTCATAACCATCATCGGCATTGAGTGACGTCAAGAAGAATTCACATCGTTTACAGATTTCTTTTAACTCTGCTTTTTTGAAGCACATTTATTTGAGAGTAAACAACTTTTAAACATCTTAGTTCATCTGAATGCTGTTTTCAGTGATTATTATTATTATTATTGTTAAGGTTAGTAATCAGACAGTGGGAGCCATCAGCTACGAATGAAGAAAACTTACAATACGAGTGGTCAGCCTACAAAGATTCATCCAGGAGGTCAAGACAGAACCCATCTAAAGATCTTGAGGCCTCACTTGACTCAGTTGTTGTGAGTTTTCAAGTTACTTTCTATTATGGAAAGTAAATTCTGCACTTGGATGTGGTCATTTTGAATCATTTTAATGTTATAAGTTCAAAGTTTGTTTACTTAAGACAACTGGTTTCAGACTGCATCATTAATTGGGAAGATAATATATCAAAATAAGCCCGTCGGTACAGTGCCCAGTCTCTCTAATGAATCAATGAAGTCAATGAAAAAGCAATGTTAGCAAGCCACTAAATGGAACGTCTCTGGATACGTTTGGATCATTAAAGCGACAATGCTTGGATGTTTTCCATTTGCTCATCAGTCATTTTTGAGAGAACGTTTCCCGACACCGGATCAGATTTTTGGATCTCACTGAACTTGTGTGACCAAACATCACGCGGCACACAATTCAGATTTAGTTCAATCCAAAACACCACATAATTTATTCCAAAGGCCTCCTTAGGAATTCCTTGGAATGTGAAGGACCATCGTCCAGGCGGAACAGAGTCAACACCACTTTGCTTCCAGAAGCGGCTGCTAATCATTTTATCTAAGAGTCCTCGTGGTTTTTTTTAGCTTTAGTTTGGGTCTCGAGGATGGTGCCGCCACGCACTCAAACACAGGCAAAATGAGATTTAGGCTCTCTTCATGCAATAATCGATCTGCTCTGTGGAGGACTTGGCTGTCTCTGTGACACTTTCGACATAATCCTGCCCCTTAGGCTGAATCTGAAAGGAAGAAGAAGAAAAAAAAACAAACACAAACCTGACTCAGGAAACAGGCTATGAAAACGCTATGAACATGGACAAAGGTTTATTTCCTGACTGTAGAGTGACACAATTTAAATCTGATGTCAAGCTCATCACGTGTGTCCAAGTGGTGAAAAAACCAGTAGCTATGAACAAAGACAGCTCACTGGGATTCCTATGCGATGGCCAAAAGATCTGAAAACTACGTCTTCATAGAGATTTACTGTTAAAAGAAAAAAATGATTATTGTGACAAATTGAGGAAAACTCACACACCTGACAGTGAATTGAATTGATAATTGAAAAACTAACGTGCAAGCTTGGAAAAAGGAAGAACATGCTTTTCTTATCCGTTTATCGTCGTTTAGCACACGACGTCTAATCTCACATACGAGGGCTAAAATTGGACAAGCACCCAGAAATCTGCAGGCGAGTAGAAATAATCTGACCTTGCTCACAAGAACGTTCCTCATGTCGCAATAAAAACACTCTTTAGTGTAGATGCTTCCACTGAGGCATCGTGACTCCTCACAGAGGTAGCATCTTTAACCGAAAAGAGACATTCATCTAGTGCTGACGTGCTCTCTCTTCCTGACAACTTAAACAATCGGGTTGGAAAAATAGAAGATTCCATTTTGGCCTTTTTTGTTTAAAATGGAACAAACTTATTGAAAACTCCTCCATAATTAGCATGTTTTAAAGGCTATAAATGGCTTCACACACAGGAAGTGTTGGTGCAAAGCTCCCCACTGCTCCTACTGTTATAACTGTATTAAAATGGAGTGTTAGGGCCATACTAAGAAAATGTTTAATATCTATATATTATAAGAATAGTCATAAAATTACAAGAAAAAAGTCGCATGAGAATAATGACATAATATTATGACTTTATTCTTGTAATTTTATGACTTTATTCTTGTAAAATTACGACTATCCTTGTGTGACTTTGTTCTTGAAAGATTATTCTGCAACTTTCTAAGAATAATGCTGAAATACTAATAATTGTATTACTTTATTCTTTGTGTTTTACTTTATCATTTCTGTCTTAACATGATCCTAATGTTTCGTCATACGTTATCAACGTTTGTTACAATACATTTCAATTTCCAGAGAGAAACATTTTCTGAACTAACCTGATGCAAGAGTACAAAAGAAAACATCTTGATTTTCTGTGCAGCTCTGTATTCCTGTAGTTATTACCCTTCTTACACAAAGCAGAAATTGTTCATCTCCGTCTTCCTCCATTTTTTTTCTTTTTTGTGTCCCCCCCCCCATCCTCCTATGTACAAGAAGTCTGAGGAGAATATGGGGCTGTTAGTCGCAAAGTAGCACACAGGAAATGAACAGCTGCTTGCAGGGAGGAGAGAACCACAGCAGAGTGGGAAGCAGAAGAAAGGACTGAACCGAGGGAGGAACATCCAGGTCAGTCTGGTGAGCGTCGCCACCCCCCACCCTCCTCGGCAAGCTGACGTGATCCGCATCGGAATTGAGATGCGGCGCGGCGGTTCGCGCCTTCTTCAGACGGGGCGGCGAGGAGAAAAGAACGAGCCTCTAAAGCCTCAAGGTCAGATTTGAGATCTAGATGTTGAACAATAAACATGAATTGAATTGGCAGCCTTGCGCCAGGCCTGGACAACCATTCAATTATGGGCTGACAGTGCACTTGCTCGTGGCTAGATCCGAGGCGCTGATTGAGTTTGAGTTGTTGCTGCTTGTGGGATTATGGAACATGACAGGCTTTTTATAAGGTGTAATTAACACTCGGATTTTAATGGGGACATGACAGATATTAAATTGGTTTCAGATTTCAGTGTCAGGGATCGACTGTTGGGGATACCCTGTGTGTTTGTTCGGTGTGTGTGTGTGTGTATGTGTGTGTGTGCTGAAGTTATTATAACAATTCATACAAATCCATCATCTGTCGTCATTTAGGGTTTACTTTTAAAAGAGGTGACACCGTTTAAAGTCACTGACAAATGATTTTTAACTAGAACCTTTTTTTTTTTTTTAAGTTGTTAGTTTGTTTAATGCCAACTTTAAGCCCCAGGGCTCATCATTTTCTTATTTGGCTCTGTGAATCACAAAGAACAACGGTGTAGAAAAGCAGGCAGCAGATTCGTAAGACTTGGAACAGTTTTGAGAAATCAACAAGTATGGCGGACTTAAACTTTTTTTTTTTTTTTTTTTTTAACCCAACCCTTTCTCGGTCTTAATGATGTCTCTAGGTGCCCAGGTTTTTGTGTTCACATTGAGCTGAACAGCTTGCAACAGAGAGCAGCCATATGGCCCAAATGAAAAAAAGAAGAAAACAACAAAAAAAAACAAAAAAAACAAAAAGAAGCAAGTGCAACAAAACAAATTTTCAAGGAAGTGCTAGAAACGGGGTCGGGTTTCTTGGCAGAAGAAGTTGGGAAAACAAAGTCTAATGAGCAGCGATTCTAAAAATTAACGCGGCATCCGCACTGCGTACCTTTCTGCAGTGAATCTGTCCCAGTGACTCGCTGGCCACAAAATTGCACGGCGTTGGACATGCCTGCAATTGTCGGGTTGCGCCCGATCCTCGCATCCGTCAATCACGTCTTTTGTCTCCACTCTAGAAACACAAACCCCTGCTGTTCCTCTCCCATTGTAATTCCACGGCGCACCTGAAAACGGCAGTTACGCGCAATCAACCGCGACACGTCCCCTTCTCGTCCCGTCTCTTTGAGCACCAGCTGTAGCCATTTCTCTGTCTCTCTGCGCCATAAATATTGGCAAATCGAGTGGAGAATAGCCAGTTAAAACAAACAATTAGAGAACACATTTCCCAGAGGGACTGCCTGTCAGAGGTATTTATACCTTTCAGTCAGAGAGATTGTTGAGGGAAGAGTCCTCGGGGACTGCTGATGTACAAGAAGCATGTGTGATTGTCATACGTATCGCCACGGAACGAACAGACCTTGTTAAGCGGTGAGGCTTGTGAACGTGGTAGGAATTCATCCGTCTGCGTTTCTTTGCCTGCTCATCCCCGACGTGAGATTGTTGTTGGTTCCAAAATCAAGAGTAGCTCTCACAGATTGAATACAGGTCCAGTTTCGCTGTTCTCCAAATCTTCTCTTGGCTGCATAGCGCCACTAGGTGCACGACAGACAACATAGTCGTCTGTCACCGTCTTTGCAAGATATAGATTACAATCCCTTTATTTGAAAAATCACAATTATGCAGAATATTTCAGGAATTCTCAGTTTTGTCGTGGAGCAGCACGGAGAACCACACACAAGCCTCAACGTTTGCTCATGCCGTCAAAACGTTGCTCATAGAAATAAGCAGACTATTTCAGGTCAAACGTTCTTTGTTCATAGAAATGGATCAGGATGTTGAAATATCTTTCAGTCATCATGTTGTTGTTGATACTTTCTGGTTCTACATAGTTGGACAAAGCTGACAAAATTGGTTCTTCGTTGCCACGGTTGCGTTTTGTTCTCAGCTTCATGTCATTCCGTCTTCCGATAAACGTTTCGCCCCTCTGTATTGGAAACTCCTGTGAAACTGTCCAGAACTTTATGGGTGTTTGTATGGAAAACAGCCCCAAGTCCTCAACTTTTAGATGCCGGTTTTCTCACCCACAGAGCAAGTAGTCAGATGTACGAACAGATGGACTGAAACACGAAGGCTGTTTCATGGGAGCGTGGCTCGGTGTGTGTTTTCAACAAACCCGGCGCGTCAACAGCTGGACTTCGGTCTGACCATGCTGGGCACTGGATGGTGGCATGTAAATTTCCTGTTAAGATTTTATTGTCCTTTAATTTTTTTTTTTTTTTTTTTTCAAACTAAAAAGTCTTAGAATCCAACTGAAGCTTCAGTAGAAATGCATCTTATCCCAAATAAATCACTGGTAGTTTTATTTAAAAGGGACAAACAGCAGGTATCAGACACAACATTTCTCACCTAAACTAATTTGTAATTTCAATCCCTTGTTGGGGCAATTATTCAAGACCTCAAAGCTTGTCCTTTAAAAACTGCTACAGTTCTGTTCTGTAATGGTTGAATCAGTTCCCCGACTAAGATCCTGACACTGGGAGTTCGATGCTTCATCTGCACTTTTATGTCACAGTGTTAGCCAGCTAGCCTGTGGCCAAATTCAGCCTGTTTTCTTGTGCCCCGAAAACAAAAAGCTAGTAATGTAGGCCATGCTTGGAACGGCGCTCTTTTATCAGTAATTATCAACAAGTTGCATCGAAACATTCTGGAGGAAATCGTTGCAAGATGCATCTTTAGAATTAGAGCGCTCCTCTCGCAGATCCTCTTATTGGAATGAAATGAATATTTTGCCGTCAACAAAACCCAATACTGCAAGTCTGAAACTTCTTAGCTGATTTGAAGCGAGATCTCAAGTAAAGAGGCAAAATGAGATATGAAGGATTTTAAGAACCATTGAAAATATAGCAGCTGGCTAAACTTTAGATGCTAACGATACTAAAGTTGGCATCTAAATCATAGTTTTCTG
>NW_015113206.1:0-58439 GCF_001443285.1 Poecilia latipinna
AACATCTATTTTTCAAAAGAAAAGTGAAGTGAGGCTCGATGTGTTCTTGCCTGTGTATTTATCCAGCAGGGAAGAGATGCAACACTGGGTTTGATAGGACGTTTTAGTTTATGTAACAAAGGGTGGAAATCAGCAGGTCCACAAATCTCACAGCACGGCCCCAAAGGATCATGGTGAACGGACCAAAGCACTAAATCATTCATAAAGAATTTCTTGCAGAGTATGTCCCTGGATTTTACTTGTTACTGATGCTAGAACACCGTGAGACTCTTGCATTTCTTCAATATCTTCAGTGTTTGTCGGAGAAGAAAGAAAAACACTGAAAGAGGGAGACTGCGATTCAGTGATGCGACAGATCTGGGCCACTTTTCAAAAAGGTCTAATTAACAGAGAGTTAAATGGAATTTAGTCTGGTGTGAATTTAACTCAAATCAGTCCGATTCATTCTAGTGCACAGTAATCACACAGTAACGTTCAGATCTAGTCATAGGTAGAGAATTCAGATTCTACGAAATACAGTCCATCATATAATGCCAGTTACTAAAGAGGCATAAGAGCAAGTCCAGCTCAGAGCACTGATTCATTGACTTTTCCAAAATCCCTCCTCCAGACGGAGGTTTGGTGTCAAAATGATGAGACTACTGTTGCTGCAAAACAAACCAAAAAGAAAAAAGACAGAATGATATTTTAGTCATGGAGATTATAGTTTGGCCTTTTCATGACCACCCACTCAAGGCTGAACACTTTAAAGCATGGCTCACATTTTAAAGAATCTCTACACAAATCTGTAATTTTAGATGCGGCTTATAATTATGCACTTTGAAAATGAATAAAAAAAAGATAAATGGATATTTTTGCATAAAGCACAAAAAGCTATGCCCGTACCTCAAGTAACGATTAGGTAGGTTATGAAACAAAAACTCAGAATTTACATCTTTTCTGGCAAAATAACATGTTGCATATATGATGGGTCAGAGAATAGAATTTACTTATTTATTTATTTTTTGCCTCTGACCATGATGGGAAAAACACTTTTATGCAATATATGTATAACAACATTATATGTGGAACAACTGCAGGTGCCACAATTTGTGATAAAAGATTTTTTAATATCAAAAAGTGATAAACCAGAGGATTTTTAACTACTTTCCATTTGTGCCTGCTGCTGTGAAGGTCTGCCAATATTTACTAATGTATTTATACTATATGTAGCTCCAAATTACTGTCAGTTGCTATTTGAAAATGTCGCAATTCAAGTCAAACCTGTTGTAATAATAATAATAATAATAATAATAATAATGTGGTGAAATGACTGTTTTCCATGCTGTCTTTGCAACGTTTCCAGTTCCATTTTAATGGTATTATAATCCAGTAAAGGAGTATCTTGTAGAATAACATGAAAGAAAATATAATGGTTTTGTTGGGAGCTGTGCAACAGGCTCTTTTCTTTTTTTTATAAACGGTGCAAACATGACCACGTAAGACCCGTTTGACTCAGCAAGTCTTTTCTCTGGCTTAAAACTCAAATGAAGGCAGGAGGTGGAAAATCAGGCAGAAGTCACCTGGAACAAGTGCTTCATAATTCATTTCCCTCTGAGCCCTTTGGCATTTGGTGAGCTACACCTTCATCTTAGATTTATACTTGTGTTCCAGAAAGTCTCCACACCAAACTGTTTGCAGAGCTTTGACTTTGCAGAAGGAACCTTGTTCTTTATGAAAGATTCACGAAGCTAGAGAACAGAAAGACGAGGGATGCTTTGGACTGAACTTACTTTAACTACACAGGGTCCCTTGATATCACTTTTTTCATTATGTTCCCTCCTCAAGAAGTAGAACATGCATGTACGAGAAAGTAATCCAAAAAAGAAAGCAAAAATCAGAGGCGATGACATCTCGTTTTCGTGTTTTACAAATGTTACTACAGTCGTTAAAGACGCTTAAAATGCAAAACAGTTCATACTTCACCCGAGGTAGAAATCCCTGCCCAGTCCAATATACCTAATGTTTCAAGTAGATCTCCATTATCTTGACTATCCTGCTCCCTGCGGGGCTATTACACTCGTTAGCCTTATCTTATCTTTAAATAAGGGAAACTTAGCCATACAGCCTCGGTCCATATTCAGCCGGAGAGAAGCCCACTTCAGCTCTGGGTTGAGAAGACTTCAGTCACTGGAGACTGGACCGGTGTCAGTCAGCCTAAAGCACCCAGCTCATCCGGCCCGCTGTGGCCAGACTGAAGAGATGTCTTTCTGTGCTGCGGATTGGGACTGAGTCATAATGGGCAGCGCGGTGAACGGATTACACGGGAGCACAGAGCTTATAGGCTCGTCACTCAGTGGGCATAATGAAATGTATCCACCTACGAACCTAATTACCACCGACTCCAGCTGCTGGAGTAAGACTTCCAGTCACGCAGCTCTAGTTTTCTGAACTGCGTCTTAAATCTTACCTGGAAATACTCGAGTAGGTGAGGGAACCGATTTTGTTTGTGCTTCATCAAGGCATGCAGCCTTATAAACATGAAGACATCACATGCAATGAAGACTGAGAAACACTACTTTAAGCTAAAGCTCATGGTGAAGTATCGTCAGAGGAACGTGTTTTAAATAGCTTCTGGAAATCGTACACAGTCTTCTAGAGTACATCGTCAAAGTTTAAATCAGTTCATGTTTGACTCTATAGCTCAGTTACATTATTTAACATAATTCATGTGCAGATGTGAGAGCATGAATGAGATGTTCCAGGGTAACTCTTGTTTGTTGGGGTGCCTGCCTATTCCTCTCTTCGTCAGTCATCTTATTACTCAGGACCTTTATAGATTTAGACAGACCTGAAAATAATTACAATAATAATAATGTGAACAACAAACAAACCAATCTAACCTGTAAAAACTAAAGTAAGATCCATGTCCTGTGAAACCAGAGTATCCCCTAATCTAATGAGCTGGATACATCATTACATAACCATAATATCAGCTCAGTAACCTTAATCCCTTTTTTTTTTATAATCCAAGTGGATCGATTGAGAATGAGTTTCCATTTATAACAGAGACTTGACTGAATATCTTCACACAGAATAGTTTTAGAAGGTAAAATAACCTGCATACCTTCATGTTTTGTTCTCACAGACCTCCAAAGGGAACACTTGTTGCAACACAACCCAGTAGGATCATGCATCTAATGAGAAAACCCGATTTGAAATGGAAATTTCTAATGGACCTGCACTGACCTCTGCAGTTGGCAGCCAAAGCAGAGCTTTTTAAATCAATACGAGGACAAAAGACATTGGAGTCTGGGTTTGGTGATTCAACAGCAGTTTTTCTATTACTTTAAAACAAATGTGCCCTATGAAAACATTTTTTTTTTGTTTTTTTTTAATCACAGATCAAGACTGTTGAAGTTTCTCGCTGAAATCCTCCGACTCATGATCCAGACTCGTGATACTTATTTTTTTTGTACTGAAGCAGAAACGACATGTTGCCTTCCACTTGGCAACATTCATCTTGTCAAGTTGTTTGCACACTTCCTTCTTGATCTAAGCTGTGAGCTAAGAGCATTAGCAACACTTTGAACTTCCAAATGAATTCACTGATCACAGCTGTAAGCCTTGATGACGAGACTCTCTTACAATTAAAAATGTGTGCTCTGACGCACACTCCAGAAAAAAAAAAAAAAAGCGGCAGCAGAAATATCAAATGTCAAAGCAAGCAACTGACAGACGAAAATACAGTTGGGCAGCAGCATCTTGAGTCGAGCCACAAGGTAAGGGGAAGAGTGAGACTAACGCGATGGGACGTGGTAAATGTGAGCTAAAGCCCTAGCAGGACATTAAGCAGGAGGGCTTCAAAGCAGGACTGTGGGGAAGTGGAAGGTATAATCCAGAGTGACACCGCATGAACTGCAGCATCTAAACCATTCAGCATGTAACTGGCTTCAGATTGCCGTATTCTTTCAGGCACACCGAGATGCAGAGCAACACACAAGGCAGGTTTTTTTTTTTTTTTTTTTTTTAAATAATACATAAGATTTAGGTGTTCAACTGCACATTAGCTTACAGTTTGGGTAAGAAATTAGAAAATAGCACATGCTGATGAGAGTTAAATGAGTGATGGGCAATGCTGCTACTACAGATACTTCCTTGTGTTCATGTAATAAAAAAGGCAAAAGCTGATCTCAGGTAGCAACAGAGGAGTAGTTCTCCAAAAGTAAGACAAGAAAGAACAAACTCTGTTTTTAGGGCCCAAAGACACACAAGAGCATTGAAGTCATCACAATCTTGAACACTCAGTCTTTGTCTCATCTGACTATGAAACACTGGTGTTCCAGTAGCTTCCAGCTCTTCCCATACATCCAAACCAATTTTCTTTCATTTAAGGGTAACTATTTGTGAGGGTTTTTTTCCACACCTTGGCAAAGTGGGAACACATCTGTTGTACTCATTTGTAATTTAAATTGGTGATCTTGTAATTGCCAGCAGTTTAGAAATGGTTCAAAGGACAATCTAAACTTTTGCAATAATAAATTCTCCTTTTCACGTCGTCAGACTTCTTCACTGAGTGCCGTCAAACAAAATCTTTTTGTAATCGACAACGAACTTTGAACGTATATTTTTGATCTTTTATATAATTTCAGTCTGTTTACATGGTCAACATGCAAACAGATTCAACATGTTGAATCATGAGAGCAGCCAGTTCTTGTATTCAAAATATTCATAGCTGAACATGATAGATGTTTACCATGAATAAAGTGAGGTTAATATAAATAATTGAAAGCCCTAAAAAGTATGACATGTTGTATCTAAAATTCTATCAGAACTCTAAGTTGTATGATCATCTATATACATGTAACATTTTTTCTCCCCCAAACTGCTTGAGCCCATTTTGTTCACGGCTACTCTGCCCAGTTGATTTCTAACCTGACATAAGAAGTAACTCTTACGTCATGATGCAACATGACATCAAAGGTTAACACATTGGGTAACTTCATGACCAGATGACTCGCATGTGGTTAAATAAAAAATTAAATAAAAAGAAGACTGCAATCCAGCTTTGACTTCAGTCACGATGAGTAATACTTTTACACTCGATCGTCTTTAACGTTTTATGAATCTGAAAATAGTAATAATAAATAATTGGGTTCTGTCAAAATCAAAAAGAGGATCCAGCAGAAGACGTAGAGGCAGGATGCATCTGCACGGGGATTTAATTTCAGCACAGATTAGCATGCCTGAAAGAGCGCTTAGGAGGCTGGACGGGATTTTAGTGGCAGAATAACAGGCGGGCCCGATTCCTAGGGAGGCAGCACAGAAAGCGAAGGTCAACTAAATCAAGATCAAACAAGGTTTCAAAACCGACTTGACAGATGCCAGTGGTGAGCGTTTACCACTGGAGCCAACAACAGTTTGCTGGTAAGTAGTTTGGACGCCAGAGTAGATATGTGGTCGGCTTTACGGGGAGATGAGCTGCAGTTGTGGACGCTCACTACCAGCTGGAACAGAAGATGAACAGCTTGGACACAGCAGGAGTACAGGACCAGCTTTCAACAGGTTTTCCTCAGGTCATAAAGAAGATAGATGTAACTGTATAATAGCTGTACGACGCAGTCTCCTTACCCAGAGCAGCCAGCCAGAATGTGACCAATTACTTGAAAAGTATGTGTACCCCTCTCATGGTTTCACATTTTGCTGTCATGTTTCAGCATTCTTCAAGGATTTTTATGTGACTCATGATAGACCAACACAAAGTAGTTTATAACAGGGAAGTAGAAGGAGAGGAGTGCAAACAGCAGGTTTAATGTTTTCGACTGAACATCTGAAAAATGTGCTGTGGATTTGTATTTGGTCTGTGTGTTTTGTGGAATATTACAGCTACAAGTCTTGAGCTATTGTGTTCACCAGTTTGGCTAATCTAACGACTTAAAATTTTTTGCTATTAAAATCTCTCAAGATCAGTCGGATTGAATGTTGAGTTTCTTCAAATATAGCTTATAAGCTTACACTGATTCTCAGTTGAAGTCATGTTATATCTTTGGACAAGAAATGAGACAGAAACAATTAGCTGTAAGCTGTTAATTCTTCTAGGTTCAGCTATCACTCTTTCCATAAAAGCAAAAGTTTGGCAACTCGCCAGTCTGGAGCAAAGACAGACATCAGCAATCTCACTAAAAAAAATAACTGGCATCAAGTGTCTCCTTTGTAAGGATTTGATTGTTGTTTCTGATCAATCTGATATAGTTCCAGTATTCTAGTGTAATGGCATTTAAAGGAACTGCTGATGATCTCTACTGTGGGGTTTTTCCACCTAGAGGTCAGGCCTTGAATTGCTGAGATAAAATACATGCACAGACTCTGTAGGTCCAGCATGTGAAATGGCAGAGCTTGTTTGGAAGCCAGGTTGATCCCTCACCATGGTGTGACTTAAGGTGTTTTCACACCTGATAGTCTGATAGACTCTGTTCATTTGTGGACCAGAAAATTGCAACATCTGTTATATTTTCAGTTAGTGTGGTTTGCTCTCACACTGCACGAACGAAACAAACCCTTTGAAAAACCTCTATCTCCTCCACTTTGGTGGTGCTGAACCAAGAAACACCGAAGGAAATGACAGAAACCCGCAACTGAGCGCAACTTTCTTCGTCACAGAATACAAACAAAAATGAAGTGGCATCAGATTTTAATGGTTGCAGAATTTTTGTTTGTCTTTGGTAAAAGACCACAAGCCAAATTCTCCCACCAACGCTAGACTTGGGCATTTGTTTTGGTAGAATTTACCCAGAATGCCCTGTTCTAGTCCACTTCCTGCTTGTGGCATGGTTTCTGGTTCACTTGCCATCCATATATGCATTTGAACCTTGGGTTTTTAGGCAGACCAGTTTACTTTTCTTAGTCTGTATCAGAGTGTGATTGTGCATTCACGTCTCCCCAAACAAGCCAGACTTTCTAGACAAGCAGACTGGAGTTCAATTAAAGAGGACTGGCAAGAGAATACACTTTAGATGGAGCAGCAACTGCACCTGAATAAAACACAAGACCTTCAGAACACTGTCCTGTGAACAAGAGGATGTAGTGAGGACGGGGATTTTTAAAAGTGTCAAGTCCGGTGGAACCCAAACGCAGAATTTTCATGCCGAGGATCGATTCAAGGCGTCAACCACTGTGGAAGCTGTGCACAAGACAATCTGCAAACCTCAAGGAACTGAACTGAAGTGTCCCATTTCCCCCCAGAATGATGAGAGCGACTGATAAGGTCACTCGAAAGACAATTACCTCAAAGTTATTGCAGCTCAGGGCTGTTGCATATTTGGTTTCCTTCTCACTGCCTCTCCCTCCCAGCTTTTGTTAAATAAATAATGATGGTGCGATGTGCAAGGTGTTGTTCATCTGAGGTCGCATCTCTCTAATTTTAGACAGGATCTGGTATTTGGAAAAAAAAAACAAACAAAAAAAAAAAAACGTTCATGTTAAAAATATAAGAATTGAACATTCTTAGACTCACATTTTACCACAACTGCGTTTTATAGATTTTCAATGCAGCTGATTTGTCTTCTGAATCTGTGTTTGTCCAAGAATATACTATACAAGAAAAAATAATATTTTTGATCTGCAAAGAAGTGTAACAGTCATCAAGTATGCATTCCTGGAAAACTTTTTAACCTCTATGGTTCTGATTGCTATTTGTGGGCTCCTTCTGAGAAAGCGCTGCCCTTTCTGTACAATGACTGTTATAAAAAAAAAATAAGCAAACCAAATAAATGAGAAGTGAAAAACAAATGATGCAAGGTTTTCAAATGTTTCACAATTTTTTTTTTTTTTAAATCTGAAAGTTATGTTACATATTTGCAATTGTGCAATAATCTCTGTCCATTTTGGGGCAATAGGTTAAGCAGTGTTGCATGCAAAATTTAGAGTGTGGAATATTAAAATTTAAAGTGGCTTCAAAGTTATTTCGAACTTCATCTCTGGCCCGTCTGCTGCGTTGCTTGGTCTTCATGATACAGACGAAACACAATTTCATGCCACACTTCTCGTATTTTTATTTATTTATTATTTTTAAAATGCACCATTTTGTTGTCGTCTCACAACCCTGCAGTAGTTCTGAAACACAGAACTCCAATGAAATAAATTGAAGTTTGTGGTTGCAATATGGCAAAATCAATAGTCATGAATAGTTTTGCAAGGTGCCAACTGGAGGTTCACGGTCTTGGTGGGCACTTGGCAACAAAACAAGGGGGGATGGCTGGTGGGGGTTTTTTTTTTTTTTTTTAATGGCCTCAAAATAGTTAAAGAAAAAAAAACAGCAACAGAAGTCTCTGAGATTTGATAATGAACAATGGAGATCTTCTAAACTGTATTAAATAGGTTCATACATAATTCAAGATGTGCCCAAGCTAAAACACTAATGAACAGGAACCTTGCTGACCCCTTTTGTTTTGTTTACACCATTTGAACACGTTCTACCTTATGTTAGTGCAATATCCACCATTATTCTAAGCCTCCGGTGTGGAGCGTACGGGCCGCTCAGTCCAGCCTCATTCACGCCGGTGCTAACGTGACGTGAGGGAACACCCAAGAACCCAACCTGTTCACACACAATCTGCAATGGCACAATCCCATTACTCAGCCTGTTATTGGCCCCTTTCACACAGTGGAGCACAGCACTGGATCAGTCAGCCACAGCCTGGGCTCTCTGCCTCTCTGGAGAATCGACTGGCTGCTTGATTTTCCGAGGTACAACTCTCAACCTTCCTTATCCTTCACCGTCCTCATTGCTTCGTGCTTTCTGTCCATCTCCCCCTACGTCTTCCCTCCTGCCACCTTGTCTCTCGATCTCTCACCTATTTTTTTTTTTTTAACCTCCAGCTATAGTAACCCTCCTCAGTAACAGATTCTTTGCCTTTCTCTCCCTCTCTCTCCTCTTTGCCACGCTCCGTCTCTTTTTCTGGTCAACGGGATCCTTATTAAGCAGTCTGTTCAGGACAGCCATGGAGAAGCTGCCAATTCAACTGCTTAGATTGCTGTATTCTCTGCCCCGTTTCCAAAAACCCACTGCAATTACAGTCCCTGGATAAGTATGCACACCTGCAACGCTGCCATGTCTAATCATCAGCCGTCTCCTACGTGTGCTCCTTCAGCGTTGTACAGCACACGGATCCATTACCGCCACAGACTGCAGCCATTATCTGGCACAGGTTATTTTGAATGTCTAACTTCAGGATGAATGCAAATTTTTAAAAATATATATACAATAAACACCACACAACACACATCTGAGCATGACTACCCAGTGCCTGTGTGCTATCAGACTGTATGGGTTTTACAATGGCATGCAGCACTTTGCTTTGCACCTATTCGAGCAGAGATCAGGCCAGCTGTTGGCTCTATTAAATTGCCAAACATAAGCCGCAAAGCGATGCTTTCCTTTCACCTGGCACGACTGTTTCTGTCGCCCTTAATCGCAATTACTGTACGAGTTTGAAGCGAATGCACTTTAACATGAACCAGAACAAAACGAGAAACGCAAAAGCCATGTGTCGATGAGAGCCAAGCTTGTTTTCTTGTCCCTGTGTTCTTGTCCCTGTGCTCCGTTATTGATTACAAGCTCAGACTGACAAGCATTTTGTTTCTCAGGGGCTTTGATGGGACATATAGGAGTGAGTTGGCTCTGAAATTAAGCTTTATTCCACTAAAAAAAAAAAAAAATCAACTGTTGAGCAGAAAAAAAAATCACAAGCATGATATGCAGTTAACATTTTGACTGATATGTGATATTTGAAATAGAGGTTTGTTGGATATGTGTTACTGGGATGTTTCAATAGCATTAGCAAATTCAAAACTAACTTTTCAGCTACACATTAAGGGTATCAGTAAATGCAGGGTAGTTAGACAAGATTAAAACAATAAAGGAAATTTCAGAATGAACACCATGGACCTAAGATGAAAGCAAAAGAAGGAGCTGGGGAGCTTAAGTAGGGTAGAGGTGTGATTAGTGACATGGACAGCAGGTGAGTATAATCAGCAGAATGAATGACAGCCAAGTGGGGAGGAAGGAGCTAAGGAGAGACAGATTACAGACACAAAAGGGTTTATTAACTAGGGATGGAGACTAACACCAAAATAAGAGTCCAAGCTAAAATATGCGGGAAAAAGAACAAGAAAATAGTTATACACTCAACAAAAAGAAATAAACTAATATGGAAAGATATAAATAACAACGCCCACGGCTCAAGAGAGGCACAGTCTAGAGGAGGAGAAGCGCCATGACTCCAACTCTCTCTCTCTCTCTTTCTCTCTCTCTCTGTCTCACACACCACAAACTCCTTAAATTGAGACAATAATGAAAAGTTTTGGTTGGTCAAACCTGGACAGAAATATCTTACAGTGATTACAGAGGCTTCCAAAAACAAGTTTATAATTTACAAATTCTCTATTTAAAAAAAGAACAATGGTATCTCAGCAGTAGAAATGAACTGATCAAGGTTTTCCTCCCAGAGACCAATTGAAATTTTTCTTTGAGGTCCTTGCTGGAGTTTCTCAATCTGAGTGATTCAAAAACATTTTCTAAGAACCATAACACTTAAAAAAAATAGAAAACATACAGTACTGCAGTTTCTTTGATAAAAGTAGTAGTTTTGAATCCAATAGAAGATATTGAACTGCTCCAGTTTACACATCAAAGTATATGATATACCTCCCTCTGATTTTTCTAAGACTAAAAAGTGCATCAAAGCATATTCTACTTGAGGATGCATTTACTGGCCAAATAGCTGGATTTCTTACTTTTGATCCATTTCACAAAAATAATAATAATAAAAAAAAAAAGATTTTACCATGTTTGACATCCAGATCACCGATTATAGGCAAATCAATCAATATTTTGCTCATTGACTTTGCATCTTCATTGATGCATTTTCTCAAAATCCATCTGTTGATTACTAATAGATAACTGTTTTTTTACTTTTTAAATTTCTGATCAAATATATACTAAAAATACTGAATGGATCTCATGCACATGTTCATTGTTGGATGACGGAGGTGTTCACCCAACAGGCCCTTCATGGAAGAATCCCTACTCCCTCAGGTAGTGAAAGAGTCTGTCTATGGTAAATATTGTTAAATAAAATGATATTTTTTCTTTAATAGGAACATTTTGTGAGCATTTATGATTAAAGGATAAAATATAAATGGTTTTGATGCATTTATATTTGTCAGTGAAAAATAAAACATTTCTTGTCTTACAACTCAGCAAAAGATAAGGAAAGATGAATATTTTTTTAATTCATATGTAATGAACGGCTTACAGGATAAGGAGATCAATACAAGGTTAATTAAAGCAGAATTTCCTCATTATGTCTGCACTCATTTTTCCATTTGGCAACTTTGACTTCATTGTTAATTTGGTCTTCCTAATCTAAATTACGCAGTTTGAATATAAAAAAAAAAAAAAAAGAAAAAGAAGTCTAAAGATCAGTTTTGACCTGCAGCCCTCCATATGCAATTCTCCCTTCTTGGTTAGTCAGCCTTCTTAGGATGTGCATTGTTTGATTTCCAACACCGGAAAAGAGGGACATAAAGACAGGAAAGGTTTTGTGGGCTGTGATGAACATAATAAACTGGTTTGTCCTGAAAATCATATTTATTGCGCTGCCCCCGGTGTGTTTAAAACATGCGGTTGTGACTTTCATTGATGGATACTTCACATTTGGTGTGATAAAACTGAACATACAGTCCCAGCGCAACACCTAAAATGAATAAAAGCCTTGTTTGCTGCATGTCAGGGAGATGAAAAGGACCTTCCATGATGCAGAGAACACATTCCTTTTGCCTGGAGGAAATAACCCACCTTACATCCCATTTGTAAGGAGAGCTGTATGGTATAATTCTCATGATAGACAGCCTGCGCTGATTTCACTGCACTTGGAAGGTGCACATTAGGCATATATGTCAATTATTAAGCATGGATGTGCTATTAATGGTTGGTACAAATGAGGACCATCTGAATGTTGTGAGTGCGTGTGAACTTTCAGGGCCCTAAACAACCGAGATCACCTTTAACGCCTGCTTTGACGCCGCGTTGACCTTCACATGGCTTGCAGGAAAACTGCAAAAGGGCCCAGGGAAGAAGTCATTAGGATGAGCACAAATTAGAACGTCTGCAGTGCCATTAGGCTGCGTGTGGTTACTGGCCCTGGGAGGGCGGGCGCTCAACCTGAGGAAAATTAAACTAAAACGCTCCACAGAGCTCTTTCCCTTTAAATAGTCTCAGTTAAACATAACATTTAAACACTTGGAAGCTAATTGCTCTCGTTAGCTTTCAGTTTTTTTTAATGCCGGTGGTGTTCTGTTGGAATGTGAACGTTTCAATTCGTGTCGTCTTTATTGGCTATTTCCGTGTTTATGTTGTCTTGATTTGTACAAGCCCTTTTAAGGGTTCCAAACCTCAACCTAACCCTGGCCTTGTGCCCAGTCTTCTCGTTGAGAAAATTTGATCAATTGCATTGAGAGACCGGTTGACCAGATCCATAATTTGTAGATTTGGAGGATGCGCAAAGAAAGGCTCCAAAAATATAGAAAAAGACAGGACAAAACCAGAGCAAGCAGGGCAGGCATGGGCAGGGAGGGAGCAGAGGAAAAGAGCGCCGGCCTTCACCGAGAGAGAGGAAACCAACTCTTAACTTGCCAATGGTCCAAAAATGGACATTGAGCTGTGCAGCTACTGCTCTGGTGGACATCCCTGCATTCAACATGCCAATGGCTCGTTCCCACATAACTTGAGACAGCTGAGCCATTATGACTTGTGACAAAATTTCATATTTTGGGGTGGCCTTTTATTGTCCCCAGTCCAATAACTGACATGGGGGATATATATATGCCATGTGGAGTTAACAACTCATGTTTTAACAAGAGAGCTATCACGTTATAATGTGATAGCGCTCAAAATTCTTTCTCCTGCGTGATAGCAATGCGCTTCCGTAACAAAGTCTTAATAATTACTGCAGGTAGTGATTATGAATTTAAGGGGTGTGTGAACACAAACGGGCCAGACTGGTGGGAGGAACCCGAATGCCTCAACTCCGCAGCTGTGACCGCACTAATCTGGAAACATATTGTATTTGGTTTTTTATTTTTTTATTTTATTTTATTTTATTATATTGTGACTATTTCCTTAAGGGAAACAATAATACAGTGAGTAATTTTCATTGTAACCACTATCTTTGTATTGTGTTTGTTTGTTTTTTCATTTTTGTAAAGGAAAACATCCAAGCAAAGACTTCCACTTATGTGCGCTGATAAATGTTTACCTCCCTAAAAAGCTTTATTTGTCCTTGCTTACACTTTATGCATACCAATGCCCAAATATCTGCTGAGATCACTACGGTTGAACACACCAGCACAGCAACAAGACAACTGGGAAAAATTTAACTTTTCAAGCATTTCTATACAGATGATGGAAGAGGAGTTAGGGTTTTCCTGGAGAAGAGGGGGAAATGTGTACCAAATTTAATTATTTGGGACAATGATTAAATGGTTGAGACCCCATTTGCCTTACTGTTGTCTCAATCCGGTGAAAAAGTAGAAACAAGGGAATGGCGAGGCTATTGTGCTTTTAGTGTCGAGTACATTTACTCAGCACAAAAACTAAGGACATATGTTTTTATCTGTCTAAAAATCACCGGCTTGGTTACACAGGATTTCCAAACTTTCAGAATAAATTACAATTTTAACCATTTTCACATTAACTATAATTTATATTATGTAATAAAAGTGTTATTTTAAAAACAACCTGAAGTTAGTTAGTTACTGATTGTGCATTAAATTGAACAGAGGCACCCGTACAAAAAAAAAAAACACCTGGAGAGAACAACAGCACATTTATAACACAGATTATGTCTCTTTTTAATCACACCTCATTATGCAAATTGTCTTAGATTTATTTTACAAAACAATTACAACAGCAAACATCTTCTTTTTTTTTTCTTTTTTTTTTAGTAACTCTGGAAGTCAGAATCCAACACAAAATCCAACAGATCAAGACATTTGCTCAATGTCATGAGCTTATCTGAATGTTTGAAACAGCAAACTAAATTATTATTAAACCAGATCTCAAACTGGGTAAAAAAGCTCTTTTAGGATTCAATAAGACCTCTCAGAGAGGATTTCACGTGGAGAAACTGGTAAAGTTAGGCCACTCTGACAGTGATAAAAGGGCCCCTGGAGAGACGATTTGAATCAGGAATCACGACAGTCACACAGTGGACAGTGGTTACAAAACGGAAAGGAGAGCAGAGAAAGCCCCAGAAACGAATGACATGGGACAAACCGAGATCGTGTCAGTGATGAGTACGGAAGAAAATAAAGCCGACTGTGACATTACTTACAGAATGAGGAGGCATTATTGTATTGTTCAGGTGTTTCATCCTTTACTCGCCGGCCGCAGAAGGCTTGAGGCGAGCGGGAATGAAGCCTGTTGAAATACTGTATAGCTCTGCAGACGCAGGAAGGGTACAGGTGTGAAAATTAGCTGTTCGATCCAGAAGGAGGCCTGCTCGCTGTTACCTTGGAAACCAGCTCTGGTCTATGGAGTTACCTTGTTCCACAATGCCTCCCCTAAAAGTTGCTTATTTGAAAGGAGTAAAAAAAAGATGATGTGGAGAAGTGGAAATGAATAAAGTTGTGAAATGCTCCATCCATAAAATTCCAAAAATTCTTTTTTTTTTTTTTTTGTTATTCTGCCTGCTTGCTCATTCCACCTGCATTCAGAAATTTCCCCAGCGATGCATATGCGGATTATAGCAAGCACATAGTTTTGCTGCATGTCGTCTATTTCCTACTTCAACTTATTAGCAGTTTTACACAGAAAGCTTATTGTGCAGCAGATCCAAAGCGCCAGACTTGTTAGGAATTTCACAGTTGTCAAGTTGTTTCTCGGCTTCTTTTTCCCCATCTCGGGGAGCCGCTGAGGCAATGTGTTCATTTTCTTTTCTCATTCTTTTCCCATCACAAAATGGATCAGAAGTGGATAATACTATTGTCTGCTGCCTTTTCCTTCCTGCTGAAACCCCCCCAGTGGAAGATTACAAGTTGTTTTCAAATCTCCAGGTGGAAAAATGCCTTCGCCTTTGTTTCGGTGAGCCTGAACCGACAACGTCACTTCTGACATCGTTTTTTATTTTATTTGCATCTTTCATTTAGCATCAAGGTTCTTAAAATGCATACATCTAGACAACCAAGGTTTCTTGTCTGAAAGGTTTTCTTTTCTTTTTTTTCTTTCTTTTTTTCAAATTCAGTGACTTTAATAATGTTGCTGCTTACTCAATAATGGATGGAAACATTTTACCTGCTCTTTGTAAATCAATCGAGTTCAGTCAGATTGGATGGAGATCATCTCAGAACTTCAGTTTTTATTCTTAGATCCTAAATTTTGCTGGGCCGTTCACACATGAAGATGCTTCGATCTAAACCGTTCTAGGCTCTGGTTGTATGTTTCGGAACGTCGCCCTTCCGAATGGTAAATCTTCATCCCAGTCCGATAACTTTTCTTCCAGAACTGCCCTGTACTCAGCTCTATCTGTCTTCATTTCAACTATGCGTCAGCTTCCGTGTCCAAGGCAACGCCTGTGTGTGAATTTTCCACCATGGCTTGTAGCAAAGTGAAAATGTGTCAACAGTGACGTATTTCATGCCGCTCGTCCGTAAAAGCAACGTTCGTGGAGCACACAGCCAAAAGTCGACAGATCCTCCCTGTTCAGTTGCAGAGCTCTATATCGCAGCTCACACAGATTTACAATGAGCTTTCTCCGTTGATTCTCTGATTAAGCCTCCTCTCACGTTGGCTATCCGTTATGTGAATGGTCATGTCTTTGTAGGATTGCAGGTGGGATGTAATATTCCCTTCCATTATTAGATGATTGAGGAAGGTTTTTGTGCAGTATTCAAAGTTGTTAAAAGCTTTTCTATAACCTCCTTAAACATTTCCATAAAGTCATCCCTGAACCATACGGTGCAATCCTCAGTGTCCGTGATGCTCGTGTTGCTTTATGTTTTCTGAATTGCTGCGTTTAAGCTGGAATTAGATTACATGCAGCTGGACTGTAATCGTAGTTAAGAGACTTTGAATACTGTTGGTTGAACTGGATTGAATGGCACTAGATTAAAATGGGAAAGTACGAATCTGAAATATGATTTTTGTAAGCATCGTCTATTTTCTTTGCACCTTATAGCAACGCTCAGCTCCTTTTCGGTCGAAATACAATCTCAGTAATAGATGGCAAACTTGGTGTGTTATGTTTTTCTGTTGTTTCTGTATGAAAAGTCACAATAAATGATCAGACACGCGTCCTCTCTATGAAAACCCCAGTCGTAAAAGTTGATAATAATGTCTGTATTTCAGTGCGCCATCTTGAATGCAAAACTCCAGCCAAACACTTTCTGCTCAAACAGATTTCGTTTTTGTTTTGCTGACGCCCGCTAAAAGCAAGGTTCAAGGTGGGACAAACCTTTCCCATGTGCTGCGAGTTCAGTTTGATTTTGTATTTTTATTTTCTACTATGCGTCCCTAATCCTTACCTTAGTCACTCGTGTACGTATCAAAGTTTAACATCCTAACTCCAATAACCCTTTTAGCGCGTCAAAGCAAAACTTTTGATCTTAGAGGAGGAAAGTGGCTTTAATCCTGCTGCAACTGTGCTCAGTGTGTCGTATCCCCGAGGTTCCTGGTGAGATCAGAGTTCCCAAAAAGCCGGCGTCATCAGCACAGCGCCAGAGCTCTCTGATTCGTGGACTTATAGTGCTCCAACGCTGCCAGGCCTCAGCTGTGCCTGCACTCCCGTCTCGTGATGTCCATCTGTGTCTGGGACACAGAGAGGCCGCCGCAGTCATGCGCCTTTCTTTTTTCCCTTCTCCCCCCCCCCCCATCGCTCACCAAGTCACGCTCTCCCTCCATCGTTTGAGCGGAGCCTGGCACGAAAGTGCTCTGCTCCCCGAGTTGTTTGTCAGGAAAGTGTTTGAACTCCCCGTGCTTACAGGTGTACACAAAAGCCAGACTCTGAAGTTTCATTACCGTAAAGTCGTATTTACGCGTCATGCGGTTCAGATCAGCCGGGTCCATAAGGGAAGCAGTTACTGAGAACAGCCAGAATGTCCTCAAGGACCCTTAAAAAAACCCGTCTTTTTTCTGTAGGAGTCACTAAAATTTCAAGGCGTCCTCAATGAACCATTGTTCGGAGAAGCACTGAGCTCTGCAGCACTTTGGTCACGGCTATAACAGGTTATCGCTAGAGATTTTGGGCTTTGCCTGACTCAGCAGAAAAGAAAAAAGGAGAGTACAACAGGATTACACTACAGCACACCTTGCAACTGGATGAACTCGGTCTCACATACTGATGATAACTAACTCTAGAAAAGTCTGGATTTTCTCATTAGAATCAAAGATTTCTCTCTTTTCACCCAAGAAGGAGCTGTGCTATAAAAGCCGCCGTGCTCTTTAATGAAATCCGTGGCAACTTGAGTGATCTTTGTACCTTGAACGCACCGAGAGCAGGAATATAAAAAGTTAGGTAAAAGTAAATAAAATACAACTCATGTTTGCCTTTCCCACCCACACAAGTTCAAATGTTTAACAGGCTTGATGAGCACCATATTGTTTTAGATTTTTTTTATTTTTTTTTTATTCAAAATTCAAATCCCCTCCTCTGAAACTGGAGCATGATTCAAGAACATACTTGTCTTTATTATTTAAATGACCTTCTCCATCATTAGTATGTGGAGACATGACTCACATTTTAAGCACTCACCTCTGCTCATTAAGCTCACTCATTCTATAATTACTCACCGGCGGCACTTGTTCTGATCGTGACAAATGCTAAGGACAGATACCGCTGTGTAATCATTTTCAAGTTATCTCTACATGGCTGCATATCTCTGCTCTCTGATAACTGAGCTGGCATTATGTGACTCGGTTTAATTGCTGCATAATACTTCAAGCGCCTGTAAGGGTGGGGGGGTTAGATCCAATGATCCAAGTCTCGCCTAAAATATTTGCCTTCAATGTGATCAATGAGGAACTTTGCAATCTTGGCAGAAAGCGCACACCTGCAGAGTGAGCGCAAAGTCAGCCAAAAGTGATGTATGGCCTTGACACCGCTTCTTTGTTTTATTAAAAATTAGAAGTAGTAATTTAAAAAAAAGGTAAAACGGCGGTACTTGATGTGACTTGACATTAGGAGCAGTCTGACTGGAGATTTGTTGTCTGAGAGCTGACCCTGGAGCTAAAATGCATTCCTGTTTCAATGTTCTCAACTAAAGTTCTCTATAAATGCAGAAAGTGGAGAGGCTTCCTTTTCAGCACCAAGTGAATTAAAAAGGAAAGCTCATGAACACATTTTTTATGTTTTAATTTCTTTTTTTTTTACTGTCGTATTCAGTTACGACTGACAAAAACAAAACAAAAAAAGAAAAAACAACCCAGAATTATTAAATAGTATATCATATAAATGCTAGTTGCACTATAGATTAGCAGAAAGGCTGAAGTAACAGAAGCAAATGAGAAGCACATTGACTCTGAGTCACTGATTGAGACAATCAAAGAACCGGAGAAAGGAAATCATAACCTGGCAGTCGGCTCGCGAGTCAGAGCAAAACAAAAGCTACTTAAAAGACAATCAATACAAACTACACATCTGCAGATCAGCAGCCATCTTTTGAATTAATTATAATTATTTATGGAAGAAAAACATTAGTAAGAAGGGGCTTGATTGGATTTCAGATTGGATTTTATTATGTGTGAGGGTTATCTTTGCCTCTTGATGGGAAAAAATTGCAAAAAAAAAAAAGTAATGTCTTCTCTTTTTTTTTCCCTCTTAAGCTGTGTTTTTCTTTGTTTTTTTATTACATCTTACTCAGATATATCTGCACATATGGTTGTAACTGTAAAGCAAAAACAATGACCAGTGTTCCACTTCTTCAAAATTGACTGCCGGTGTAGAAAAAAAATAACTTAAAATAAAAATTTTGTGCAGACACCTTGTGCTTATATCTGCTCTTTGAGTTGATCAGCTCGTGTTGCTTTTTCTACGGCTGCAAGACGCCAGCTAATTAGAAATTAATGAGCTAGGATGTACCATGGAGAATTTAAAGACTTTTAGCTCGAATGAGGTTAGGAGTTTGTTTTGCATTTACTGAGCATACCCATAAATTTGCTTTATTTATGCAACATTTGCAGTAAACTGTCTAGAAACAAACACAGACGACTGCAGGCGCAGCGAGCCCACAGCTGTTCCTATTCTTGTATACGACCCACTTGATGTTAGTTTAAAGCAAGCAGCACGAGCTCTGAAGATACGCACGTACACACACACACACAAAAATAACACACTGATGCAAACATCTTCACCCTGCTGGGAGTTTCACTGCAGTCATGTCTGCATAAATCCAGTGTGTAATAATTGTGGTAGTACTATCATGATAAGACATAAGAAGGGACATACAGATGTTCTGACATAATCTCACCTTTGTTTTTTTTGTTTTTTTGTTTTTGTTTTTTTAAGGTCTCCTAGTGATTTGATCAGAATTTTGCACACATGCAACATGGAAATGAACGACACAATAATTTGGGTCTTTTATTGATTTATCTGATGCTTTATTTTTCAAAGTTGACTAATTATACAAAAGACAACTTCACAATAATAGCAAACACATATTGTATTTTGTGGTATTGTAAAATGTAAGAGAGGAAGTGACTTTATCAGCATGAGCAGTCCAGGAGAGTTCTGTCAGATGTCAGAAATGTATGATCCGTACAATGTAAACGTTTTACATAAGCTCCCAGACATAACTGCTTAAATTTGCACAAACTCTTTATCCATCATCAAGTCCATAATAACTTGGGCAGAATTTTTGGCTTCCTTTTTTGCAGACTAAGAAGAATTTGCTTTAATTCTACAACATTTTGTGCCAGGCAGATCTAGAAATGGGAAAAGAGGGTTAGTCGGATTTATTCACCCCAAAACCAGTTTCCCTGTCTGCTTGGGCTAGCTAATGGCTAATTTCTAATAAATGAAAAATTACAATACAAAAAAGCAGTTCACCAGTCTTGTTGCTTCATGCCTTGTCTTTGTTCTCTCCTTACCGAGATCAGTGAGTATTTAATTCTAACAAATCCCAGAGACAACAAAGTGAGCAGTTTTAATTTGATTGTACATTAACACTGCATATCTCTGCTGTCGTAATCTCAAGGGTTCATTGTTATTTTTGTTAAGTTATTTTTGTGAACTTCTAGTTTCCAATTCTGCTTCCAGTTTAGGAAAGTTATCACAGTATTCAGCTTTATTGCTTTGTTATTCCCAGTTTCTTATTTCAGTTGGTCTCTCTCTGACCTCCTCTCGCAACAGGTCACCCATCCCAATGCCTGTATTTTATTAAATACAATATTAGCACTCCCAGTTTTTCATGCTCCAAGGTTCTTATGTTTCCGTATAAAAAATAGATAATTCTGTGTTCCTTCGTTATCTGTGCTGGTGCCTTCTCAGTTTCTTTCTCCGTCACTTCTGCAGCATCAGTGTTTTGATTCATGAAAATGAAAGTGTTCCGTTCAATCGTTTTCTTGCCGAGTTCCTTTTTTTCGGGGGGGGAGGGGGGGTTGTTTTTCACTACTGGACGACGACGTTTCGATAGTACAAACACTCTTTCGCCGAGTCTGATGAAATACCAAACTGATAAAATGGTGCAGACAGCGCCCGGCACAAAATAAAGATTAATTAACAGCACAGCCATCTGAGCTCATTACACCTAATGTGACGACGTGCTCTGATGTGTTTGAAGAATATGCCTGGTTAATTCCCTCTCATGCTCCCGTTGCTTGTTGTAAGCTGTCAGTTTGTAGGGGTGCTTGTGGGTGGGAGGGGGGGGGGGGGGTTTTTACGCTTAAAATAATGAAAGGATCTGTGTTAATGTTCTTTGGATGAAGCATTGTGGGTGAGTTTCTCCCTCCGTTGGGATCCTGTTTGGTGATGTTTGCGATTTGTTTTATCAGCTTTACGCAGTCTCACTCGCTTGACTGAGATGTTGCCTGTGGCATAGGTTTGACGGTCCTTTGTGCAAATTCAATACATCATTTGTGAAGGTTTGTGCAGACAATATATTAAGATTTTTTTTTGTTGTTTTCATTTTCCAAAAGTGCAGGAAATTGCAAAATCTCCATTTTTGCTAACTTTTTTGACATCTTATGTTACAGCAGAAGAGTTACTTTTCTGCAAGATATAGAAGCTCGTTTCAAGTGACTAGTTCCTTAAAATTGTTAAAGAAGTACTTGTTCCACTGGCAGATTATTTCACTTATAACGATGCAAAAACGTATTGTTATAAGTGAGATAATCTGCCAATAGAACTAGTATTTTTCC
This sequence comes from Poecilia latipinna, assembly GCF_001443285.1. NCBI lineage: Eukaryota > Metazoa > Chordata > Actinopteri > Cyprinodontiformes > Poeciliidae > Poecilia > Poecilia latipinna. Next base: position 21,389 of record NW_015113206.1, read on the forward strand.
ATCAATATTAAGTATTTATTTGCTTAAAACAAACTCCTACCTTTTAGCAGAAAAGTTACTTTTAAGTTCATTTTGTCTTATAAAGTTATTTGTACTAGAAAGTAGTAGTAGAAAGTAGAAAGTAGACCAAAAATACTTGCTAAGATTTTGGTTTTTTGAGGTATTCTGGCCTGTTAAGTTCCAGTTTAGTGTGTTAAATAAAATCCCAATTAAAGACGCTGGATTTTTTTTGCCTGTGATGTGATAAAATACAAAAAAGTTCAACGGGTATGAATATATCTGTAGGGCTATTATGTTGAAGAGATGTTGACTCTGTTGATGGCTAAGGTTTAAATAAAGACCAAAAGACGGTTCTGTCAGGTTTCGCTCTGTCTCTGGACTTCGCTGCACCCATTTAGCTGACCACCCTGTTGTTTATCACTGCTGGACTCATAGAAATGAGTTATTACCTCTGTGCTCTATTTTTAAGGGTCTTGTAAAAGCTAAAATGGAATAATATATTTGTTGAGAAAGGTGGCTGTGGGTGGGAACTTTTTATTAAGCAAAACCCGTCACATGGGATCACAGGGCATGATGATATACTGGGACTGGTCTGACAATAAAATGTGTGTGTGTGTGTGATAGATTGTACCTTAACATTTGCTCATGTCAATTAAAAAAAACATCAAAAATATAATATTTTTCATGACATCTTCATTTCTTTCCTTGATTTTAACCCCTGGGACGAAGGTTAACAGCAACCCTAAAGTATTATTGACAAAGCATTATGTTATTGACAGCTTTTATACGCAAGAATTGATGGTCTCAGATTTTGACTTTTCGTTCCACAGTTCTGCCTTCGGGCAAAAATAAATGCAAAGTGGCTGTAGAATCAGCGTGTCTGTTGCGTGATTGAGAATGAATCAGTAAAACGAATCCTCGGAGGAGTTCCGTCTGACTGAATTCTGACTGAGTCTCAAAGCAGAGCTGAGAGTCAGATGATTTTTCTTTGGGGGAGACGGGCCGGCAACTTGATGGATTTCCCCACTTTGGAGCGACGCCAAAAAAAAAAAAGAAGAAGAAGGACTTCTTCAGCGAGCGACCAGCAACTGTCATTGTGGCGTCAAACGAAAGAAGCGTGTGATTAAATTCATAATGTGTTTGTGAGCTCATGGAGACGAGGACGGGAAGCAGAAACAGATTACACAGAGCCGTGCGCCGGCCATTCTGGAGGCTCGGTGAGCCACCACGACACATTCAGGCATTAAAAACTGCAGTTTGTTAAAGCGGTGCTGTTCTGTGTTGAAAATCAACCGAATACTATAATAAGCAACAGAAAACATTGAAGCAAAATAGTGTGAAACTTTTTTCATGTAACCTATTAAAAAATTACTCAAATTACTAGACAGTTTATCAAGGTATATACAAAATAAGTGATTGCAACATTCTAGGATCATATGGAAGGAAAATAATGCGTTTGGTCACGCAACGATTTTTTTAAACCAAGCAATGAAACAAGTAAACCTTAAGACCCTTAAATTTAAAAGAGAATAATATTAAAATATCAGATGAGTTCTTCTTCTAAGTTGTGTTTTGCAACCCTTAAATGTGTCGTACACATTTATTCCCCTTTCAAAATAAACGCGAGTCGTGATGTTTAGTCATTTTAGTCAAATTCAAAGATCAGTTTTATCAGTGTGTAGATGAATAGAATAACTGAGTGGAGGATCATTTTTAATATATAAGCTTATTTGACATCCTTGTATAAATTCAGCTCCTGCAGCACAACCAGCCTCTCAGCAGCATCGCTGGCTTCAGTCCAAACAGCAAGATGGCGGCTAAACCCTCCTGCTTCTGGAAACTTCAGTCGCTTGTTTTTTTAGAAATCAGTGCCTCTTTCTCTTTTTCACTTGGGTAATGCACAGGTGTGAGACTAGTGCCGTCTATTGAGCGTTTGAGGTAAAAACAAGCGACAAGTAAAAACATCCATCCATCCATCCATCATCTTCAGTTTTAATCCCAGGTCAAGTATTCCCAGGCCAGCTGACTTACTTAAACGGAGCAAAACAAGAAGCCCAAACACGACAGAATAAAGAGGAAAACTTTTAATTGGAAACTGTAAAGTTTGGTCGGCTTGCTGTGGTTCCTCTTCAAGACGGCCCTTTTTCAGAATTTGATGTTTAAACGTCTTTCAAACGCCGGCGAAATCTTGACTAGAACAATATCTCAGGGCTAAATTATCCTTTGGAAGAAAAAAAAGATAAGAAGCTCATTTCTTTTTCTCAATCTCAGTCCTTTTATCTTTCTTGTTTTGTTTTTAGAAAACCTTTCCAGGCTCTGTAAGTCTGATCTTTGATGCAGCGATCAAAGCCGTTTCGTCTCGCAGAGCTTCTCCAACTCCGCTCTTGCCTACAAAAGTTATTTCTTCTGCCGATCTGAACTTTCGACGCGGTCTCCATTTTGCTAAACCTTTGTTGTCCCCTCCGTGTGGTCTCGTGTCTCTCTGCAGATGATGAAGAGAGTGTGACCACAGGAGTTTTGGCTCTGAGGTTGACTCAGACTAATCAACAAGTTTAAAATCCATCCGGCAGTTTTCACCCAGATAGAGAGAGAGAGAAAGAAAGAGAGAGAGAGAGAGAGAGGACACAGCGGCACGAGGGGTTTAGTTAATGGATCGCCAGCTCTGTGGAAGACCTGGCGGAGAAAAAAAGAAAGGTGGGAGAGCGACCTGTTGTTCACTGGGAGCAGACTGACAGGAAACAGACTACTAAGTGACACCGTGGGCCGGCGGTGGGTGTGAGGCTGAGCCTGACCCCTTTATCAGGAAACAGCACTGAGCTGCCGAGTCCAGACTGCCGCAGCACAAATCACGCAGCCGCCTGGCAGTAAAAGAATGGAATCCAGCACGAGCTTGAATTCACACAGCCAGCCAAATGACAGTCTGGTGGAGAGAAAATAACGGCTTTCAGATCAGTATCGCTCATATCAGTCGATAAACATAACGGGTTTTCACCTGTGCCATCAAATTTTCTATTGCACAGGAGTAGAAGAAATATAAAAAAAAAAAAAGAGAGAGAGAGCGAGAGCTTTAAGCTGGCTGGCTCAAGATGAGTTTTTCCTTCTTTTTTTTTTTTTTCACCTCCAACTGTTGGCAGGCGGCTAACCTGAAGAAAAACAAATCATAACCTACCCCGGCGCCAAATGACAGCTGAATCTTTCATCATAGTGTCGTGGCAAGGTGGCAAACGGCCACCAAAAAAAACCAACAGGTGTGTTTCAAAAAGCTCAACATGAAGAAAAAATTACTTTTAAAAAAGGTACATACACTGCATGTGTGGGGTCAGCTTTGTAATGATATAATGTATGATACTTTGTGAATAATAATACATCAGTTTCACACGCAGCTCATGTGCAAGACCAAAACCAGCAGAAGACTAGCTAACACATGGGAGTGGTGGGGGAATGAGGAAAGATCCCGGGTTGGGATTCAACTACACATTTCAGATTGACCTTTAATTGAGACCAGCAGTGTGTGATAATCATCCTGTCTAATCAGCATCTTGATACACCACACCTGTAAAGAGGGACGGAGGGAAAGAAGTCCTCTCTCACTCGGATTTAGACAGATTTATGAACAATATATGAGAGAAACAGGTCTATTATTTATGCAGAAAAAGGTTTGGATGTTTGAGTTCGGCTCATAACCAAAAGAAAAAAGGGAACAAAAACAAAAGCGTTTATATTTTAGTTCACTGTTCGTAGGCTGATGATTTATTGCTTCTATTTCGAACCTCCGTGTTTCCTCTAAGGCTGTGTTATTACTCACCTCTTTTTTTTTTTTTTGGGGTTACATTATAGGTTAAAGTTTGAATCCAGTTGCAAAAAAAAAAGATTAAAATGTTCTCCTGTTATTAATGACTGACGTCTACATAATTAAACACAGCGAGTATATTTGACAAGCCTTACAAATGCATGTACAAGTCAAATATTATTGTAATGAAGTCAGGAAAACCTAACAGGCATGTTTTCCGACCGTGGGAGGACGTCAGAGCACGCAGCACGTTCACGGTGGGAAATGAACTGTGCCACCACGCAGCCCTACAAACCTTTATACGACTATACAATCCATGGTGAGGACCTGAAAGCTCTTCTTTAAGTTGTTGGGCTCTACGTTTAAAAAAAAAAAAAAGTTGGTCACCACCACATTCTCGCCTTCTTTGATACAATCACACACCTCGGAGTATAGCTGTAACTTTTTGTTAGTCGGTACGCCGCCACACCGGCTGGTTGTTTTCCTGTTTGGCAGTCGGTTCTCTCACACAGCTGGGCGATGGGGGGGGAGGGTAGCGGAGGTCGGGGGGGACAGTTCATGTGTCGTACCATCACACCTTTGACAGCTGGAAATTCTCCCACCGACTTCTGTCTTCTTTTCTTTAAATAGCAGCTCTCTGCCATAGAATTGCTCTGTGTTGGAGGTGCAGCGAGGTGAATTTCTTTTTTCTTTTTTTGGACAGGGCCAGACTTGTGGCTGACTGCGGGCTCGGTTCTGTCTGCCGGAGCACACAACCCGCTCCAGCTGGGGGTTTTCTTCCTCATACTGCATTCTGGTAAGGCCGTCACTATAACTTAAGATGTCAGCATTATTGTGTAAATGGCTCTCTAATGGCTCTGTATTCTTTGGTGCTGTCATAGCTTCGTCCTGATATGACTGCTGAATGTGTTCATCCTAATGCTTAGACATGAGATTATTGTTTCTTTTTCACATCTTCGATTCCTCGCTCTGTGGAACCCAGGCTGTAAAGAAACGAGACGTTACTTGTTAACATTGACCAGTCTGCGGACTTATATGTGGACACTACAGAAAAATACCTAAATATGTATAACTAATGGGACTTTAACACTAACACATTATTTATTAGGCTAAAACATCTAAAAAAGCAACACATTATGCCCCAATCTAAAGAAATTCTAAAAATATCTTCACGTCTGTCATTGGGGCATCAAGGGGAAATACAACACTTTAGAGTCATCTAATCACAGTCTGAACTTAAATCGGATTCAGATGCCGCCATTTACATATGAATGGCCTGAACAGGCTATCGATGTGCGAACACCTCTGATATTAAAAGCACGCCGAGGCATCTATTTAAATTTGTTAAATGATTTTTTAGAAGGCGAACACGTGGAAATCTGTAAAGAGCGTATGCTTTTCCAAAGTTCTGTATGCAAATATGAACAAACCACACAGGTATGTGTGGTTTGAAACTAAAACAGCCCTTTTGTATTTTCTTGATTTTTAAATATTCCTACCTTGTGTGACGTCCTTCCAACAGGCTGCCATTGTTTCCAAATCCAACATCTTCCGCGGTAGAAGAGTTTGAAAATTCAATACCCTGAAATGAGGCAACATTCTGTAATCCTGTTAGCTCTCCTGATGCTGCTCTTTGCTGCTCCTCTGCAGAGGTTCAAGCTTCACTCATCACTTATTATTCTTTAAAAAATTAAACAAAACTTCCACAGCTGTAAATATTGAAAGCACAGCAAACATCCATCTTGTGCTTTCTTCTTGTCAACACTAAAATACCTTTCTTCCCTCTCCACAGGCCTCTAAGCGCTACCTGCTCATTTAGGATTTTATGTATTTGCTGTATAATAAAAACAAAACTTCCATTGATAAGCTGAATTTATAAGAAAACTACAACTGTTTATCATTTAGCTTCAGGAGAAAAATCCTTCAAAAATGCCGCCTCCTGCAACTCAGAACCATGGCATGTGTGAATCTGTAGATTAACTATGGCAATATCAGCTCTGAATAACATCTTGAACTGTATCAGTCTATTCTTAATTAATACATTCTTAAAGATTTGAAATGAAGAATTTGAAAAGTAGATTTAAAAGAAACCTTGTTTGTAGCAGTTATGTTTAAAGTTGGATGATGGCGTTTCAAGAATTAGATAAAAAAAAAGCCATCTATATAATTTATTGCAGTTAAACTCTGCAAACAGTTTTTTTGTTGTTTCTAAAATCACTATGATTGACTGAGAAGCTTTAATGCTCCCAGACAACAGACTTTAACGACAGTGGAGGGTCTGCAGGTTCCGGTTTATCTTTGGTCTCCCTTTGCTCTTTCATTATTGTGTTACTTCCTGTGAAACCTTTAAGAACTTCAAATGGTGAGCAGATTTTCTGCTTGGATCAAAGTGAGTTCTAGTAAGTTTTTTGTCAAAGATTATACTGTGTATTATGATCACGTTATTGGTTTTGTTTAGAGTTTGTTTTTTGTTTTTTTTTCTCGCTTCAGTAGTAACCGTGGGGATTTGTATAGTAATTCGAATCATCTCACATTATAAAAGTGATGGAAAGTAAAGGCAAATGTTTAGATCAGTTAAGGGCTACACATTTTCCTGATGTAAATGTCCGTTAAATATAAATTCAGAAAATATGCTCAATTTTTTTTCCCATAAACCGAGTCAAATCAGCCATGCACACCATAATCAGTCCAATACAAGCGCGGTAAAACATCCCGACGACGTGAATGTGTGAAGCTGGAGGTAAACTATGTCGAGACAAGCTTACAAACAGCAATTTCTGACAATTTGAAAGGTCCTGGAGTCAAAAGACGCGTTTGGAAAAAGCAATTTCAGCGTGGAAAAACTGTGTGTGAATTTATCCCTGTAGAGCCCACGGTAAACTGTGTGGAGAAACGCTGACACTTCAAAAAAATTACAAGCACTTGTCCTTGGCCAATGCCTCTCCAGCGGGGGGATTCGAGAGCGTCAACCTGATTTTCTGTAAATCACTTACCTGTGGGCTATCATGCCCTTAAAAAAAGAAAAAAAAAAAAAAACGGTTATGGCTGCTGTAAGCTTACGCTTTATCACACCCCCATAGTAACAGGTCGTCAGCTGCATTTGAGTGCTAGAGCATCACCCCCCGCAGGTGGCATGGAAGAAATCAAATTAAAATATTGTAGGAGGGAGTGAGAGCGCCGTGCCGCATGTTCAGCAGCGTCTGCTTTGTTTACCAAAAAGCCACCGTCTCTGGCGCCGAATGGCCCTTTCTCGACATGAGAAGCGGTTGGCAGGATAGGTACGAGGCGTCCTGGGGCTTTGATTTACACAGCATTTTGTCATGCGCTGCGGTGTGTGTGCAGTTCAGGTCACAGGTGGCAGGCAGAAAAATAAATACATAAAAAATCATCACGGCAAAATAATGTGATTGAATGTCAGGGAAGTCGATGCGACTCTCAAAGGAAATGATTCCGAAGCAAATGACAAAGTTCAGCGCCTCGGCACCCGCATCTGTTATGGTCAAAATCTGAGTCCAGAGGGAGCGAGTGGGGGAGAAATGTAAAAAAAATAAAAGTAATAATTTGTCTTCTCGAGCTGCTAAGATAATTTAGTGGACTCATCCAAAAGGTCAGAGGGAACACTTAATTTCATCAACATCAGCGGCCGGCAGTGAAATTATCTGAACTGACAGAGCAAAACATAAAACTCACAGAGGGACGGAAAGTCTTAAATTCCTCTAATATGCAAAGGGTGGGTGAGGGGTGGGGGGATGCTTCATACAGAGATGAAAAGAGACAGGCCGATGAAAAGCTGAAGGGTGAAAGTAGAAATGATAATACAATCCAGGGCATTACCCGTCCAGCGCTTAAAGACGTGATGAGAGCTTTCCATTGGATGTGCCTGTGTTCAGTGGCATTCAGAGGGCACCGCAATGCTAAAGGATCATCATTGGACTTAGTACTCCCCAAAAGATACTAATGGAGCAGTACTTTCATTACCCTTTCAAATGGGGTATCATAATTGAGAGCCTCCCCCTTTTGAGTGGTTTCCAATCGAATAAGGCAAATGACATCGCAACGTCCCTCTCTCGTTCAGACGTCTAATGATGTTTCACTGGATTTTCTGCGTTTAGATCAAGAGAAAAATTAAAAAATAAACAGATGCGGCAAGGAAGCCTGTTTACTTATTTGACATGCATGAAATCTATGTGCAGATGTTCGAGCAAAGCTGCGTGCGCTCACGCAGGCAGACGGCTTTCGGCAGAAGTCCAGAGTCGTGCGTGCAAATTGTTCTTTCTTTACAAATCCCGGCGGTCGCGAAAAATTGCGCTTGTGTGGCCGATTTTTGCTTTCATCATTACACATGAGCGCTCGTGGACACTTCCTCAATTAATCATTTTCACACAAAAAAAAGTCCGCTGGACCCCACGTGTCGTCGGGTGCAGGCCGTGAAGAAAGGGAGAGGCGCAGAGGGGGAGGCAATTTCACACAACGTAAAGTGGCGGGGCACTCATTGGAAATTTTTTAGAAAAGAAAAGTTTGAAGGACGTGCAACATTTTATTGTGTCGGCTCAGAGATCAGAGCAAGGGCACAAAGCACGAGGTAAAAAAATAAAATAAAGGAGACTGTCAACTACAAAGAGAGAGAAAATAAAACCCTTTGGGGATGTAAAAACTGCTGTGTCATTTCTTTAAATGCTGGGTTTATTCTGGTGGGAAAGAAGTTGGAAAAAGACAAAACATTTGGAATGTCTTCCTTCTTCCCGGACCGCCATTTTGAAACTGTACCTCATCAGACTTCACTGAACCTCTTCCTCAGGTGGAATGAGGAAATCATAAGGAGCGAAATGGTGCTGTATGATGACGTTAATATGAGTTAACACTAAAGAACAGGCCTTTAAGCTTGAAATAACACTAACCTTTTATCTGGCAGGTTGTTGGTTAGTGGTATCTAACCAAGCCTGATCAACAATGACAAGCTGGTAATAAAACTAGGTAATAGACTGACACACATAAAATAAGCAGTAAAAATAAGAGGCTGAACAATAAAGATTGACATAAGAGTAATTATGCTGCTTTGAAAATCCTACAAAATGTTCAGAAGAGTACACAAACATTTCTTTGGTGTAACTGAGCAAAAACAGGATTTTTTTTTTACTATTACAGAAACCTTGTGCCAAGAATAGTATTAATGTAAACAACTTTTAGGGGGTTTTGAGAGCAGTGATAACATTAGAGTCCAACAGCTGCTGGGAGGAAGGAACCACAGCGACGTTCCTATGTGTATTCAGGATTCAGCTGCCGCGCGCTATAGAAGCTCTCCAGTTCTAGAGTCACTAATGGGGTGGGAGACGTTGCCCAAGAGTGATGATTTTTTTTATTTGACCTTATTTTTCCTTGCCTCTCACTTCTTGCACTGGGTCGAGGGAGAGTTCCGTGACGGCGCTGGCCTTCGAGATAAGCCTGTCCAGCCAGATGGTTTCAGCTGTCGATAAGCTGCTGCAACACCAGACAAGAAGCCATGCATCTGTTTTTTGAATATGTATTTCAACATACTTGTTCATTTGTTAAATAATTAACTTAAATTTAAAGTTTCAACCATAATGCTCAAAAGGCAGACTATGATTGTTTTGTTTTTTGTTTTTTTTGTTTTCTTTTTACAGTGTTAATTACTGAGAAGGAAATTCGGCCATCCAAATGTTATTTTCTATAAAAGACAACAAATGTGTCCTCTGCTGCTTATTTGCATTCAGTGATGAATCGCCTCCTCCCCCCCTATTTGTGATCAGTGTAAGTGCGGTAATAAAATACGGCTGTGCAGAAATTTGCCATCTAATTCTGATAATATTTTACCATTGCTAAAGAAATCTGGAATGGATCGTCTCTTGTTCACAATTTGAATACTTTGATCAGACCTGACAGATTGTTAAAAATGGGTGAATGGTAATGAACTTCTTAACATTTTCTCTTTTCATAAAGTAGGTCCGGGATTCCCATGTTCTTGTCGTACCTCTCTGGGTACTCCAACTTCCTTTTACGGGTCCAAACACATCGTCAGGCCAGCTCACCTCTCTTAATTGCCAATAGGTGTGTGTGTGTGTGTGTGGATGGCTATCCAGTGTGTTCATATATGGTCAATTACAGATTTCAATACAAGACCGTACATCCTAAAAACTGATATGGTGATAACTCAGTTTTGCCTAAAATGAAATGCATCTTTCTTGCAGCTGAATGTGTTTCAGTGAAAGCAACAGGTGCACACATGCTCCTTTATCAGTAAAACATGCGGCAGACATCCGTTTTTAATATCTGTTGGTCTTTGGGAGACATCGCACATGTTCTTTTTTTTTTTGCTTGTGTGAACACTCAGTTTATCGATCTGAACTCTGGATTTATCAGTGCGCCTGCAGTAAAGCAGGCAAGCTATGAGTCTGACCCTGAACTGTAATATTCCTGAGACCACTCTGAATCTTGTCTGAAACCAAAAGGCATCAACACCTCGGCCACATTTTTGACATTAGTGTCAGAGTTGTGGAAACGGACGTGTCCATAAGTGAAGATAACTGTGCAGAAAAGGCCAATTTAACCAGCAAAATCTGTAAAATAAGCTGCAAGGTATGGAATCAAGTCAGTATATGGGTGCCAGTTGTTCAGGCTGAATATAACAGATGTGTAATGGAGGGGTGGGGGGTTTCTTTTCAAAGGTCTAAAATAACTTATCTAGCTTCAAATAAAAAAGAAAAAATGTTCGGAATTAAAAAAAAAAAAAGTCTTTCCCTCAAGGACGAGCATCAGCACCGACACTGCACCGGTTTGGTAACAGTGTTAGAAAGAATCCAAATCGATTCAATCACCTTGGAAAAAGAGTAGTTGTCCTAATATGGCAGGACATGCAAACAACCAAATGGGCAAATAAAACAATCTTGAGACCAAACATGTCCCCAGAGGAGCTAGCAGGCAACGGTGGCGTACTCCAGAAGAGATCGAATGGATTTGGGACACGGCCAAGCGAAAAACAAGGACCAAAAAAAAAAGAATGAAACATTAAGCGGAGACAGCAAAAGGAAAAAAAGCAACAAAAAAAGGAAGAAAAAACCCCTGCTAAATCTCACATAGAGAGATGAATAATTCAAAAATAATGGGATGTTCATTACTTCCATCTTACTGGCACGCAGTGGGGGGATGAACACACCTAAATTAGGTGCTGCTTTTCATTTTGAGAAACAGACAGACGACATTACACCGAGAGTGAGGAGGAGTGCGCGAGGAGGTGAGCTGAATGTTAATGTTTACCTGCTGGAAAGAAATATTCAAATGTGCATCAGTCAATCTGGGGACACAAGCTGAGGCCGAGGCGTGGAGTGCATGATTGAACATCAAAGGGCCGAGTGCTATCAGCATTTATCTTTGAGATTCACAGCTGGTAGATAAGTCGCCCTTTAATTGTGGCTCTGTCTATCGTAGGTCACAAGCGGCCCATCAATCACTGTACCCGGGGCAACCTGGCACCGCCAGACTTAAAAGGAGCAGAGGGAGGACGACGAGGAATTATAATAGATGGATCCTCTTGCGTATCCTCGTTTTCTTCATTAGTGGGGGAAACATTTTTGTTGAAGTCAACAAAAGAGGGCAAAGTCGCTTAAAAGTTTTCTAATTTAGCCATTTGTTTGAAGTGAATGAAAAGTAAACAGATTCAGTTTGCTGAGCAGGAATGGGTCGGCTGCCGGTTTCAGAGGCGCTAATAATGTTAAACTGCAGTTATAAATCAAAATGTTTTTAAACGGATGCGAGAGAAATACGTGGAAGAAACTTTATGGCACATAGAGCAAACACAGAGCTGCCCCTCCCTCCCTTATTGCTACCAATAAGCTGACCGTTAAGTTTTTTGCTCACCCATCCATACAGAGCTACGCTTGGGGAAACTTCGAGTGGCATGTCTGTTTATTTTCTTGCTACCTGAGCAGATAGCCTGACCAAGAGGACATATAATCAGCTTGTTGTAGCTGTGTTTTCCTGTAGAGAGTAAACCCGCCCCCACCTGTTGCTGTGCGCTGCCTGCTGGCTGAAAGAACACCACCATATGCTCCCTGGCTAACACAAAAGAAAAATGTGGGTGTTAGAAATATCTGTGGTTGTAGAAAAGAAACTTTGCATAAACACTACGTTAGCGCCACTCGTCTTAGTAAAGTCAAATGCCATTGGTGCATTTATACTTCAACTATTTACATGCAATTAACTTAACATTCAAAGGTGGGCAACAAAAATGTGTTTTCACAGTAGGAACTCAGAAAATAAAAAGTATTTCAGACGTGCATTTGACAAACCATCTGCTCTTTCTGGACTGTGAGCATCCAGGTCATGTTTAGTCCGAGGGGCTTGGAGGCACAGAGAGAATGGAGGTAAACAACTGGGATCGACACTAAGAAATGAGGTTCAGGTCAGTCTGCTGGCTTTAGTGAACGTTACACTGAACGTCGCACAGATTTGTCTGTGGATTCTGAAGCACTGCAATCAGAAGCTTGAAAACTGTGATTGATATCCATCCGCTGCAATGAGAAACAATGCAAGTAAAAAACCCCTGAAGAAAGTAATGGGAGGAAAAATGAGAAAAATACGTATCGTCATAGTAACAGTATATGAGCCCGTTTGTTGCTGAATTACAAACAGTTTCGTCAACGTACGTGTTTTAAGATTCTGCGAAATTTTTACATGAGGGAATGATGCACTGAAAATCTCAACCTTCTTAATTTCTAATGCTGACAAAGTCTGCTCCGTTAGACAAACACCGCTTAATAACAAACGGAGTTTCTGTGTAGGAGTAAGAACCTAATATTAATTAAAAAAAACATTTCCAAAGGTGTTTTAGGGCATAGAGTCCCAACAGTAATCTATAGGACAAAGATTTGCTGTAGAAAGTTAAAGAAAACTGAAGTTGTGGGGTTATTGTGTGAGTGTTCATCACTATCCGTCCATCCTTTTTAAAACTTAAGTAGCTGTTGGAGCTGTTTTTATTGACTCGCTGTAAAATACCTCAGTGGCATTTAAGAAATGCCCTTTTCACTGTCCTGTCAAAAGGAAGATGAGAGAATCCATACAAGTTTCATAACTGTAAATTATCAGGTCTGCAGCCAGCAGCCAATTGGCTCAGACTTGCAGACATTTCGTCAATGATGGCGAGTGATAACCCCAAATATTAGACATTATCATACAGTACCGTGAGCGTGGATGGAGACACAAATGTATTATTAAGGGGGAAAAACAGAGAAGCTACTCTTTCTAGGAGCATGTGGGAAACTTTACGCATGGTGTCGAGGAGGGCGGCGGGGGCCCACTAAAAAATGGCCACAGTAGAAGCCACATTCAGCTGAACCATTCAATGAAAAACTGTTTGTTATAAAAGACGCTGGTGGTTTTGAATGAGAACCTACTATAGGCATTGATTTTTTTTTTTTCTCTCTCTGTTGAGTAAACTCCCAGCTGGCCTCAGTGGGATTTCCCTCCAAGACACTTCTGCTCTTGCTTCAAATTTTTAACCCGGAGGCCATGGCCATCTTTTGTACACAGTCAGCCGGGCTTCAGTGACCCAGAGTGGCAGCCTTTCTTAAGGCCTGTCATATACAGCCGCTATATACAGAGAAACGGGGCTGCAACTTGGTTTTCTAAAACTTTTGAGCTAGCCGCCACCCCCGTGGACTACACATTTAGGCCCAAAATTATTCATACACTGGGCAGAGTTGGAGTTTTTGTTGTCTTTCAAACAAAGGTTGCTGTCTGACTTGAAGTGGGACTGGCAGATGCTATAAGAAACAAAAGAAAGAAGGGGTGTCACTGTGTAAAGTGTTATTGCACTTTATTGATTTACACCAGCTCAAAAACTGCCATGTCTAAATTGATTTGCACCCTTCTTGCCCTGGTTTATACTGCCATTTACTTTGATTAAGTTCTCTGCATCATGTTGTGAAACATCTGCAAAGCTTTATGTTCCCACAAGCACACTTGACCCTCAGGGAAGTGTTCTTGGGGTGAAATGCGAGATCACTGAGGACAAATAATCCAGTTTTGGATTTTTATCTGAAGCTCTTTTGTGCGTATTCAGAGAAGTGGCCTCCTCACTGCTCGGTATCCACGGCGTCCATCTGTATGCAGCGTCTGCTGGGATGCTGCTTAGTCCGTTTATGAATGCTGAGAATCCACAGCTAAAGATCATCGGCGATGGTTTGGTTTTTGCTTGTTTTTGCCATGCTTGTCACAAACCGACTGCAGAGCGCTGATTGATAAAAACAGCTGTTCCCACAAACTCCAGGCTGAATTTAAATGCAAATAAAGTTTGGATTTGGAAATTCATTGTTGCCCTTACTCGCTGAGGATGAGAAGATAATATTGATGAGACAGCAGGAAGGAAATCATCTTTAGAAAAAAAAATACATGGTTGTATTTCTCACTGTCAAACATGCAGAGGGGGGAGAACACTGAGCAAACAGTCTTCCATTCTTCATGCTGCCTCTGTAGCTGATGCTAAGCTAACATGTAGCCAGATGTACACCCCTCTACAGACATCTGACTAGACCACATCGATTTTCAAATCTTTCTACATATTTTCAATTGGATGCAATTGTAGATTTTCTCTTGGCAATTCTAACATTCTTTGATATAAACTATTCCTCCTGGCTTGATATTTAGGTGAACCCTGACCCTATTTTCAAGGCTCAGATGGGTTTTAGCTTCGTCCCTCCTCCAATCAGCTCTGACCGACATTCCATCCGCACGCTGATGGAAACAAACATCGTCACGGCCTGGACTTAAATCTGCTCAGACATTTTTGCAATTATCTACAGACAAAACCACTGTATACAAAAAGGCGTGCCAGGTTCTCCTTCAAAAATGCATCTTGGCATGCAAAAGAAGAACAAACAAACAAGAAGAAGAAACAGAAAAACATTCCTCGTAAAGCAATCGCGGCCTTCACTAAGACTCGGTAACCAAGAGACAAAGTATCTGAACACCACATGTAGCATGTGATTGATCTTGAGCAGTAGTGCCCTCAGAGGGCTGGGGATAAGGCGCGACATTAACGATGGAGTGGGATCACGACGACGCACTGCAGCCTCGCCTGAAGCTCACGGATGCATGTGACAGACAGGGTATCATGCTCTGAAACCTTTCTTGAAAGGCTCCTGTTGCTGCCGTTCTGGGGATTAAACCAGCCTCATAATGGCCTGCGGGATTTGTGCCACTGCTGGGTGACAGCCGTCAAATTGGGTGGCAGGCAGAGGCGAATCGCAGCCCAAAACACAGTGCTCAGTCCATAGAGTTGCCAGTCAAAGATGAAGATCTGTAGGCCATAACGAAAAAAAAAAGAAGAAGGATAGATACGGCCAATAAAGAGCTGTCTCTGTGGCAGGTATGCGCGGAGCTTCGCCACGTGAAGAGACGTATTAAGAGGCTGCTGCGTTGGGTTTTTGCGTAAATAATCCCTGAAATGCTAAATTCCCTAACCCACATCTCTTCCTACAACTGCATCTGCTCTTGTTTTGGGGATTTGCAAGATTATTTTTTCCACAGGAACTACTTTACACCCTCAACAGCCACTCTATACAGAATCCACAGTTGCCATGGCAATATCTGGGCAAGAAAAAAAAAAACTGGAGAGAACGAGGGAGGAAAGAGAGGGGAAAAAAGAGAAAAAGTATTCACAGTTGACAGGGAAATAACGGGTTTCATTATGAGGAGCCAGATGATTCTCTCTATCACCATTGGCAGCTCGGTGGCAGAGCCGTGGATGAGCAGTGATAGATTACTGGTAGGGTCAAGGTGCTGCGGGCCGCGCTTACTGATTAAATGAGCCCAAACTGATACGTCTGAGATCCCATCCCAGCCTTCTCCTCAGGAAACTAAACAGACAAATCCCCGGATCCTAATTAAAGTATTTTTCCCCCCCAACCGTTTTCCCGCTGTTTGCCCGGCTAAAGCCTTCCTTTCCAAGCTCGGCTCAAAGCACGTGGTTTAGCTTGATCTCTCCAAACACCAAAAAAAAAAAAAGAGCAGCTGAACTGAAAATTGTGGAGGGGGGAAAAAAAAATCATTGGGAAGGCATAAGGAATCACTTTCATATATACAAACTTTGCTCAAAACTATTGCATCAGCAGGCCAGAGGTTCTGCTACTGTGGTCTTTCTGGGAAAAAGTAGGAGGGGAAAAAAAGAGCGAGAGAGAGGGAGAGAGAAACTTCTGCCTGATATTTGAGGATTTTCATTTTCACCAAGTCACAGTAGACTCACGGTCTATTTGGCAGGATATAGCGTGGGAGGGACAGGGAAATCTCAAATGCAGCTGCTGTTTATCAGTTTGAGCGTACATCTCCCCTGCAAACAGTTTAGCGTCTCAAAACAAAGCAGCACAACGAGGAAAAGACACTCAGCACATCTAAACCCACATCATTACCTCGAGTGGGACCGGCAGACACACAAAGAGCGCGAGGAGCCGAAGACTGAGCGCTCCAGCGTCGTGTTTTCGTCGAAGGCACTCGAGAAAATTCGCTACATTGCTACGGTTAGCACTTATGGTGGAACAGGAATTATAGATGATTGTTGATATGAAGTCGTTTAGGATTGTCTAATCCATTCGCTGACGAGTCAGAGAAAAAGCCAAATAATCACTGATTTGCACTCATGTTTGCTTTGATCTATATTTAGATTATTCTAATGCATGAATTTGATTCAATATTGTTCTCTGTAAGTTAATTTGCATTGACTAGGCAGAAGCAATCAGTTTTACTTATAAATCACATTTCAGCGACAAGGCAGGTTGCGTCATAAAAAACACAAAAACAAAACAACATAACAACAACATACAGTCACCCACTTAGGAACCAGTAACAACCATTGATTATAATTCAAAAGCAGCTCTAAGATGAACCTCTGTCCCACTTTCTAGTGTTTTTTGCTCTCTAACAGGTTTTCCTCCCCAGTTGCCTTTTATTTAGCTTCATCTATCTTCTCATCATTTTTAAACAACTTTTCTGTCCCTTCAAAACAAAGGTAATCCCATAGCATGATGCTGTCACCTTCAATGCAGAGGCGAAGTGAAGTGTTATTTCTGCTCCACAATTAGCTAAAAACTATTATGCATTCATGCCGCAAAGTTAGTTTTTATTTTATATATATATAAAAAGTTTAATTTTCTTCCTCCTTTGTGCTTCTTGTTGTGGTTTTTGGCTGTAATCTGACTGAAGTGTACGAATACTTTTGCAAGCCACCGCATTTACGGCTTAAGATCCTGAAAATTGCCGCGGGACATAAAGACAATCGATGACTCTGACGTACAGCAGAGGGGACCTGTCCTCAGTGGAGGGATCATGTCAAAGCAATCAACATCTCTTCGACCTTGGGGTCTCACAAGTCAGTCATGTCAGTTTGATTGGCATATGTGCTGCAACAAACTTGCAGCTAATCGTGATGCTGCTGACCTGTCAAAAACCATAACATAAATTAACAAGAGGGGAAGCAGAAGTTGGGACTGAATTTGATGATCGGTAACTAAATGTGTATATTAACTTTTTAACAGCGGCTCTACAGAGGTTCACGTCCGTCTGTGTGTGTGTGTGTGTGTGTGTGTGTGTGTATGAGCATATTCCTAATTTCTGCCCCACTTTAGTAGTATGCTGTGTATCCAGCAAATGATAAATGCCCTGTGCTATAACCCAGTAACTAAAATTGGGCCAGAAGGAGTGTATTTATACATGGTCTCCTAACTTCTGCTGCTTGTTTGTAGGGTGTAACTGTCTTCTGAAATATTTACGGTGGTCAGAGAGGAGGATGGATGTTTCACAATCAATACCAAAAGAATAGAAGTGAGAACAGCTTGTGTTGGGTTGAGTTTACCCCAAAACAAACACCTTTTATAAACCATGAATAATATCTTGGCAGAATTTTGGTAGACAGAGTTCAGGTAGATTTTGGCTAAATTTGTTTAGCTCCAAATAAAGGTCAAGATTTCTAACTTCAATAGTAACTTAATGGGATCCTGGTCTTTGTTGGAGGGTGTGGCCATAGTTCTGTCTCAACCATCCTGTGTAATAATTAGATGTGTTTCAATTGTGTGCAGCTGAATCAGGCAGGTAGCCAACCTTTGAGCTTGATGCCACCACCACCGTGCTTCACTAGCAGTAAACCCTCGCTAGTGTTATTTGACAGGAATTTAAATAACATTTACTCTGGTTAAAAATATTAATAAATGAATTAAATTAGGACAGTTTTCATTATTAGGGAAGTAGCAGTGTTTGTCAGCAACATTTAATTCCATAAGATACGGGAGAAACAATAGACAATGCTGTTAAATACTGAACTAAAATGCACTACGTGATTTTATATAGTCCTTTCTACGTTTTTTGCAGTAATTTTAGAATAAATCATGGGGGGAAAAGTTTAATTAATTCTCCAAAATAAATAAGTCTGATTTTTTTTTCAACTTCTGGGTAATGTAACATTTTAACAATTTGACACTAAATGTGTATATTAACTTTGCATGCAGTTGCATGTTTGGTCACGCTTGTACTTTGGTCCTGCAATGTGTTGCATGTTTGCTTGAATGCCAAAGAAAAATTAGTTTCTTCTTTTGTTGGAGAATGTAAAAAAAAAAAAACTAACAGATTGAACATGAGACTTTTGTATTTGAATTTAGCTACTTCATAACATATTTTTTAATATCAAAAACCAAGAAGGCATTATCTTTAAGAGACAAATTATTAGAAATATTTTGATGTGGCAAATTTGTTGAGCACAAAAAGGTGATTTTCCTGCCTTCTTTTATCTTCTTAGTCTTCATTCTTGACATGATCTTGATGTTTCATTTAGGTGTATTCTTCCTGTCATACTTTCTGAAAAGAGCATAACATCCGCCTGAGCCACTCCGACTCCGTGTTGGTAGCTTTTCTCTAGGATCGCTGTCCTGTGGGAAGGTCCAACTGTGCCCAAGGCCAGGTTGTTCTGCAGACTGATTGGAGTCTGTCTCAGGAGTCTTAATGTAGTCCTGCTTTCCATGGCTCATCTGAAGACTCAAGGATTGAACCCCCCAAGGCGAGCAAGACGAATGTGAGTAATTTTAGTACAAACGTTTCATGACAGGAACTACAATGCTTGACTCCAAGGACACGACCCGCAGAGAACCGCAGTTAACCAAGACAGGCACACAAAGCACTGGTCAAGAAATCAATAGTGACTTCACCTTTAAATGCACTTACATCACATCAGCGAAATGATTTAGCTCACAGCTAAGCAGGTAACACAGTGACGGTGACAAAGGGATTTGACTTACAGCTGTGGAAACATCCAGCAAGGTGATGAACGTTGTTATGTACCGCATTTGACAATCCCGCCCTTAAAGTTTCCCCAAGTCTCGTATTATCGAGAAGAACTTCACACTTGACCTTGTGGATAACTTTCAACTGAAATGTTCTTGGAAAGTTTTTTGCATTTTCATGACTGTGCAGCTGTCAGTAAGAAAGATGTATACATAGATTTCTCTAAATTGGACGGATATTATGTGAAAAAGGAACCGTTATTTGATCAACTACATATCGTCTCCCTTATGTCCTGTTTAGCATTTTTACAGCCTTTTCCTTTTCAGCGCATTTAGGCTTGTAGCTCACACTGTAGTAGTTACATTCTTTTTTTATGGATAAAGTCGAGAAGAATGTTAAAAAGAGTAAAGTAAAAAGAAAAAGGAACAAGCTCTAGGCGACTGAGCACACAGTTATACATTGCCATAGTAACAGTGTATAGGATACTGAAGTCAGACATGAATGCATGATGCTGTCCAGCTTTGTCAGCGTTGGACTGATCCAACATATTTTTCCATAAGGAAGACAAACTTTAACATGCAGTGTTTGCATGAAACATGGCAGCAGTCCATCTGTAGTTTGTTTTCTCATCATCCAAATTAAGGGCTTGGATGAGAAGTCAAAGCACTGATGTACAGTCAGACATTCACTTTAAAAAAATCATCAAAAACCAAGGTAACACAGCACTCTGTACTTGAGAAACTTTATGCTCACAAACAACACTCAAAGCTGTGTTCTCATCCCACAGCTTTGGGTTGCTCCCTCTCTTGAAGCCATGAATCTAATTGTTTTGTAATCACCCAGTCACTTTAATGAAACTCAGTCTGATTTCCTGGATAGAGGATCTAACAGTAAGAAGAACATAAGAGTGCTTACTCTCTCATTTTTGTATGTTTCCCTTACATTAATAGTCTATTTAACATAGATTCTTCGTCAAGAACAAAAATTCTTTTGACATTCATGTTTTGCTGTCACATATTACGTCATCTATCACAATTTCATCTGTACTTGTTTCTCCAAAGCCTCTTTTTATGCCATTTTAAGTAGATACATGTCCTTAAAAAACAGTGTAAAGGTAGTTTGTGATTTAAAAAAAAAGCAAAAAAAAAAGCCAGGTGTTCTGGTTTTAAAACATGATCAAATTTGTCTTTCAAACTTGCTAAAGCAAAGCTTAATTAGAGCTCTGCTGCCCAAAATAGGAAACAATTTCATGATTCCCATTCGTGAGGGGCAGATAAAGTTTGACACAGATGTTGTTACCACCTTGCGCTTGTCGTCGTCTTCTTGACCTCCTGCAGTGACAACATGGTTTACACAAACTACTTTGAAGTCAAGTTATATTGCTGTCACCTTAGATACCATTTGAAGCTTTGTCACCAGTGCACAGCAGGAGGGGGGGGTCCTGTCTGCGTGACCTCACATAATGACACTGGTCCAGTTAGAGGATGGTGGGATGAGGGGGGAGACGTATAAGGTTCATGCAGAGTGAGATAATCGTAAATTCACCTTTTAAAGGTCAATATCTCTTTGTGCTGACTCAGATGGAGATGATTCAGACGCAAATTCAGTTGCAGCTTTTCAAATAATAATAAAAAAAAACTCCACAAAATTTCTTTATGCAGAAAATCTTATCACGCAACAAATCAATCACAGGAACAGGTGCGCCTGTCAAGGTAGCAGAAAGCTTAATTAATGAACATCAGCCAAGCCCTCTGGTGTAAATTAATATTTTTCCTTCATGCCAGCCTGATTTAAGGCAAGAAATGATTTCTGGCTCGAGTGTCACTGTTCTAATAAGCGTTTATCATATTGCTTGACTGGTAATTACTGTTAATGACATTGTGCCGTAGACAGGCAGGAGCACTACAAGTTATTACTTGTCTTGGCAAAGCCGATGACAAGTAAAATAACATCACACGCTGAACTGGGACAATGCCGTCTAAACGCAGGTCCAGAGAGGAGCGCGCACGCAAGCGAGTATCTGGCGCTGGAGGGTAATTATAACACCACGGACTGAACAGAGATTGTTCAGCGAAGGGCGAGAGATGAGCTGGTTTTAGGATCCCTGTTGCCAGGATGGACACTGGTGATGAGCTCCGAGGAGGAAGACGGGGAGTGTTCATAGCTTCAGGGGTAAATCTCAGATGTGTGGCAATGCTACAGAGGATAAGCGTAAGAACAGCTTACACTTACTTACATTTGAGGTATTTAGCCGATGCGCTCATGCAGGGAGGTTTAATGCGATGTTCAAGGACACTTGACAGGCTGGTTACTGATCAGCGCAGGTTTTATGCTGCCTCCATCAGCCAGGAAAGTTGAGGATGAAGAAGGTTTTAAGAAGGTTAGAGTTTGGGTTGTTTTTTCCCCTTTTTTCCTCGTGTTTGAAGCATACAGGTCCACCAGATTGTCTTCTCTTTGATCCACATCGCAGCTCTTCGAAGAAATCCTTAAAGTTTATTTCCAGGTGATTTACAGTCACAAGAATGTACTTTTTAAGTACATGCAGCTTTTTTAAAGCCAGCTGGTCGCCCACAGAAAGCAGAGACCTGTTCAGATCAATGGAACTCAATATTGCTGACAAGATGTAGATACTCTTAGAACAACCGATACACACCCACACAGAACGTCTTTCTGGCTTTGCAGGGATTCTTGAACCTAAACTCAGTTTACACCTTAGCCCTAAACGTAACCCTTAACCCAAAAACAGCATTTCTTCTTATGGGGCCCATAAGGAGCAATGGAAGTATTTGTTGGAAAAATGGGCTTTAAAATATCAAATCAAATCGTCACCGTTCTAAAATGATGACCCAAGTCATTTTTTTTTTTTTTTTACCAAAAGCGATTTTTGAATAAAATTCCCTACCTCTTTTATACCAAAAAGTTATTTAGGTCACAAAAATCCTTTTTGGCAAAAAAAAGACGTAGGCCATTATCTTAGGAAGGTGACAAAATGCAAGGCTTTATAATATACAGATCTTTCAGGTTTTGGGGTTTCAGCTCCTTCCAGAGGATTTTCTATTGGGTTCAGATCTGGAGACGAGCTTGGTCGTTACAGAATGTTGAAGTAGTTCTTACATTGTCGCTCTTTAGTTCTTCTGGCTGTGTTTCGAGTCATTGTCCAAGCCAAGCCGTAATCCATCTTCTTACTGGATGAAAGAGGTTTTGCCGCAAATTTTGCAATGCATGTCCCCGTCTGTCCTCTTCCTTTTCCAGAACAGAGTCGGGTTTCCACCTTCTGGCTCAAGGTTAGGATGCTGTTCTTGAGATTGCATTTATCCCTCAAACATGGGAGCTGGAGTTTATGCAGAAAAGTTCTACTTTGGCTTCATCTGACCACAGGACCTCCGTAGCCTCCTCTGAATCGTCCAGATGGTCATTAGCGGACTTCAGACGGGCCTGGACATGTGGTGGCTTGAGCAGAGGGACGTTGCTTTTGCGCTGCAGGATGTTCATCCATGATGGCGTAGTGTGTTACCATGGTAACCTTTGAGACGGTGTTCCCAGCTCTCTCTGGGTCAGTGACCGGGTCCTCATGTGTGGTTCTAGGCTGATTTCTCACCTTTAACACGATTGCCGATCCTTCATGAGGCAAGATCTATGATGGTACCCCAATTCAAGAGAGACTGACAGTCATCTTGAGATGTATTTTCTAATAATTGCTCCGACAGCAAGTCATTCTCACCAGGCTGCTTGCCTATTGTTCATAGTTCATCCAAGACTTGTGTAAGTTTACAGTCGAGTCCCTCGTGTCCCTCTCTGGTCTTTGCAAAAGTGGAGAAATTAGAGTCTGATTGTGTGGACAAGTTGGTAGATGATCAAATACTTAATTTATGCAGTAAAATACAAATAATTAAAAAAAAACACAATGTGATTTTCTTTATTTTCTACCACAGTTGTGTGCCTTTGATGAAAATTACAGACCTCTCCACTGTTTGTGAACGCGCAACCTTGAAAAAATAAAACGGGTATCAAGTACGTATTTCCCCCTATAATTTTAATATAGTTTTCAAACACTTTGCAACATCTGCATCCTAAAATTATAGATTTGTAAAACATCTGCCATTCACTGGGAGTTTCAGCGCTACAGAAAGCAACACTAACTGGTTCAACTGGCTGAAACAAGGCTGGAGCCGAGTTCACGCAGAGATGAAGCAGCAGGACGAGAAGCCAGCGGAGGATCAACTCTGCAGGAGTCGTATATGTAAGGTGGTGGTTTCCAACCATTTTCATCATCCAGCCCAAAAGAAACTCTGGCAGATGACTTGTGATTATAACTGATGGAGGTGCGCAAGCAAGGTAAAGATTTTCACAGGAGCAGAAAAACAAACAAACAAAAACAACCAGACTGAATATTCATGTTTTTATCCATTTATGACACCGATTTGGTTCGTTATGTGGAACAGCAAAATAAATTACTGCCAAACATTTAAGATCTTCTGGAGGTCATGCCAAGAACGCATACTCACAACTTTACAAACTAATCGGGCCCAGAGCCAAACCGATAAAAACCCTCGTTCTGTATCTACATCGTCAGTTTTGATGGCTATAATAAAAATCATTTATTCTTGCCTTTAAAATTGGTCAGTTACAAAAAAAAGTCAAAAATGTTGACATTGACAGAAATCTTCTTTTGTTAAACCATCTTAACTGCTACATTTTCATGGCTAATAAAACTTAAATGACAAAAAAAAAAAAAAACCCTTTACACTGACTTATCCCTGCTAAATAAAATAACCTAATAGCATCACTTCAATGGATTCAGGGGAAATGTCATCAAGGACAAGCCTGCTAATATTCCTGTCATTCAGACCGAATTAGAAGAGGAGAGTGGCCACTTTAAATGGAGTGGCGCTTGAACACGTCTTTGTCAACTGGTTAGGTCCAAGGACACACATGCAGACTTCGTCAACAGGACTTCACAGACCAGAACACTGTCACAGCTTGCAAAATTCAAGCCAAATCAGTCTTTAGTGAAATCATCATGAGCTTCAGTTACTTTTAAAAAACAAGACCAGAAAGCATCAGGATTGTCTGCACAGTAGTTTTCAACTAAAGGACTTGGAACGGCAGCAGGCAGGTTGTGGATGTTGGCCTCATTTTAAGAAAATTACACCGTCAGTCTACAATAAAACACACCGACATTCTGCACAAGGAGTGTCTTAGAGTTATGTCCTCTGTTGAATCCTCATTCAGACAGTTTGGGATAGAAAAAAAAAAAAAAAAAAAGAAAAAAAAAAGAAGGTAAACGCTGTCAAGCCAACAGTGAAGCTTCCTGAAACCCTAAGTTTGGGATAAACTCTTGTCCGAGACGGTGGACTCACTCACAATGTTGCCCAAAAGGCACTGCAATCTGCAATGCAGAGGAACTTTGGCCAACAACTCGAGAACAAATTGGCAATAAAAACAAAACACTGAAATTTTGGGTTCGTGGCCAATAAACTCTCCAGACTTCGATTTTATTGAGTGGAATGGATTTCATAAACCAATAAAACTGAAGCAAAATGTCTAAAATTGGAGGTCAGAGTTTCGTAGAAACATCTCACAAAATAGTCTAGAATAATTATTATATATATATATATATATATATATATATATATATATATATATATATATATGATAGCAGTGGAGATTACAGACAAATGGTGGAAGTCATGACTTATTCCACAAGGTTGCACAAGTTCCCCTGTCGGCCATTTGTGAAGACATTGCCCTGTTTAATAATGTATGAAGTTTTCCCATTAAAGTCTTTGCCTCAACTAAAACTTCTTTTAGAAATAACACTCAACTTTGACTCATGCTTCTGCCTCCGTTCTTTTTATAAGGCATCTGCTGTTCCCACACGAGGAGGCAGCACAACAGACCGATTCCACCTTCGTAAAGTTTGAGCTGCAGACAAAAAGCACCCTGCAACAACAACAACAACTTCAATGTTCCTGTGTAATTATTTTGGAGTTCCAGCTTAGCATGTCAACGTTCTGGAGGAAAGCAGCCATACGCAGAGCTATCCCCGAGGTTTGAGTTCTACAATTTGCTGTCGGTCCAATTAGAAGAGGATGGTTTATTGTGACAACACACGAGGAGGCAGGAAACGTAGAGATGCAGGATTTTATTTGAAACAAAAACAACGTGTCAGACACAGCTTTCACCCAGATGTAAGCATAAAAAAAACTGGAGATTTCTGCTGACAAAATAAAAGATGAGTGATGCTCCTGCAGCTGGCGGCGAGGTGGTTTTTGCATCTCCTTTGTCTTTCGGCGTCTTCGCTCTCGTCTCTCCTCTAGTTGTGGCCTTGGAGCGCCTCGGCCATGAACAGCTTCCCGAGGTTCTGCGAGGTGAATTCCTTCACGTTCTGGCAGTAGTTGTTAATTTGCCCTGTTGGAGGATTGCCACATGCATTCACACGCCCCCACACACACACACACACACACACGTAAACGCATGCACACACACCCCGGAAGCATATGTACATAAACACACACGAGCATTTGTACAAACACAAACATGCGGAGGAGGGGAAGAGAAAAAAAAAAGCAGCACAACAACAAATTAGCGGTGAACGGAGTAAACGGTTGGATCAGATCGTTGTCGGAAAGGGTGGGAGCGGGGAGCTGAAAGGCGTCAAACAGCAGGGAAAAAAAGGGGCGGTTGAGCTGGAGACTCAGCCAATAAACTTTAAATTAATGTTAATTTTAAGATAATGGCAGAGATAATTGCTAAACAGAACCTGAGCTGCTGCGAGCTGAGCAGAGGCGGCTGATGGGATTTAGAGAGGAGAGGTGGGGGTGGTCCTCTGATGCCGGTGACAAAAGTCTTCAGAGTGTTGGTGTGTGTGTGTGTGTGTGCATACCTGCGATGAGCAGTGTATCCATGCGCGGTGGCGCCTGGGGGGGCTTGAACAACTTGCTGATGTCCTCCTCCGGTAGCGGGGGCTCACCTCTGCTCTGTCGCTGGGTGTTCTCCTGCTGCCGCCTCTGGAGGTACTGCAGAGAGCGGCCCACAAAGGAGAGGATTAGTAGGGGCAGATGTAGAGGGAGCAGGAGGTTGGGGGCTGGGGGGAAAGCATGAGATGACGACAAGAAGATGTGGGAGTACCGAAGGAAATAATAAAATAAATGTAGCAGGTAAGGAAGCGGAGAGCGGTAGAAGAAGGGAAAAAAAAAAAGCGGGAGGCGTATAGTCGGAGAGCACAAAGTAAGAAAAGTCGAAAAACAAAGTGATGAAAGCAGAGATGGGGAGACGGAGACAGAAGAGCTATAAGTGCTAACAGGAATGGAGTGATTTGTGGCGGGCTGACACTCGGTAAATCAGGAAGGTGCCACGTCTCTGGAGATCCTAAAAGCCTTGTTAATTTGGCAAGATGAAGGCGAAGAGGAGGAAGGTTGGAGCAGACAGAGGCAGTAGCTGGGGTTCAAGCAAGTCGAGTGCTTTCAACCAAACATCCCACAATGCACCTGTACAGGTTCATCAGATAAACACAGAAACATTTTTGATCTTTTATTTCCTCCTCCTCCTCTCCGTGTGGCACAGCACGACTGGCATCACTGAAATGGAAATGTGCAAAAACTTTTCGCACGTCTTCCTCCGTTGTATCGCGCATAGTTGCTTTTACAGTTCCCGAGAACTGTCGAAACGTTACTGGAAATTAAAGTTTCAAAAAGCCCGGCGCCAATCCCGAACGAATGTGTTCATGTCAGCAAAACAAAGGAGACGCCCTCCGCGCCTTTTCACCCAATCTGCTCTGCAAAGAGCACATTTACCAAGTCAGTGCCGAAACGGAGTTGGACTGGAGCCTCTAATTAGTTTATGCTTCATATCTGATGATGAAAAGCAATCATCTTCCAGCATCTTTCCTTGGGTTTTGTAGTGTTTACATCTTTCTGTGACTTTAGAAGCATTTAGGCACCTGCTGAGCATGATGGCGTGTTCTCAGCTTTATCAGTCTGCAGACTGTTTTGGAATGTTTCTGTAGTGCTGAAGCAACAAGGTAAACAGTAATTTATTATCGTTACCCTCTTCTCTAAAAAAAAAGCCCTCAGTAAAATAGGATCTGGTTTCTATTGTTAAAATCGTATCAAGATAGTAGAGTCTTCCTTCAGATTTTACGATTTCAAACATCATCTGCCATGTCTCTCGATGGCCAGGCAGCAGGAGGAAATCAGATTATGATGACTTCTTGGCCAGTAAAAATTTCCATCTACCATTCTGTGTCAGGTCCCCATGGTAACGAAGTGCTACACCGGCTAATGGATGGATGCCATTTTACCTACTTAACCACTTTTTCCCCTTTAAGTTTGGGACACTTTGTACCTGCTTTAATGACCAATAATTTTAAGTCATTTTCTCCGATCGAGAAGTAGACCTGCTGTAAGGAAATCTGCTTGTGAGAGTCCATAACTACCAACTATGTCGGTTTGATCAGCGGTCATTATCTGGCATAATCTATGCAATTCAATTGGCCTAACCTGGTTAGAGAAGAGCCCACATGCGTAGCGCACTGCCCATAGGACACGAATAAATAAACAAACAGGATCGTGAAAAATCATTAGAATGAATTATAACGACAACGTATTTTAATGTGTGGAGCATTTTAATAAATGTTGTCTAAGGAATGCAAAAGTAACTAATTTCCCACGGTTTCGCCGGTGGTTTAAGAAGTACAAATACAAACGCAGCAAAGACATGAGATATAATCCCATGTTCAGCCTGTTACATCTGTCAAGAATGATTTAATCTGACCGGCAGTGCTACACTCTGTTCATCTAAAATATTTGAAAATAATTTCTTTAATTTGACGATTTCCTGGTTTCAATAAGCTCCTCCTAATTAAAGGCAAAACAAAACGGTTGACTTGAACTCTCTCACGCAGGGGTCTGCCTTAGTAATAAACATCTTTGTTTAAAAACTACATTTTGTGTTTACTTGTGTTGCCTTTGACTAATGCTTAAATTGGTTTGATGACCTGAAACACTGAAATGTCACAAACGTGCAAAAAGACTTTTTAACACCACATGCAGAAGGTAAAAACAGCGGTGCATTTTTTTTTTTTTATTTCTTATTTTTGGAAGTGGGGCTGGGGGAACAGATCTAAACCATGCTTGATTACAGCCTCGTTCTCCAAGCACACCCCGTTTCGTGCATTCCCGTTAGGTCAGCTCGCCCAGTCAGAATGCCCTCTTGCAGCTGAGAGGGCCTCTGGTCGTCTTGTTCAGACTGCAGCCAAAGTCAGCTTTCAAGTTACAATTAGCATCCAGATTGAATTATACAGCAGAAAATTAACATCTTATGAATTTGAAATTGAGTGAAGAAGTCATTTAGTAACTTCTACAAATTCATCGTTTAATGCAGGGGTCTACAACCTGCGGCTCCGGAGCTGCGTGTGACTCATTGGACCGACCACAGAGGCTCTTAATAACTTTGGCTGAAACATAAAAAGAACCAGCTATCCTTCCAAATATAGATATAACAACAAATGCAGGGTTTTAACAGGGTTTTTTTCCCCTGAAAATATTTGCATTAAATTTTCACACACTGGACACTGGAAGATTTCAGATCTGTTTTTCTTGTCACACTACAATCTATGTGCTTCTCCATCACTTCATTATTTTCCATGCAACAGAAAAAAAAATATTCATGCTCTTCTTGCAAAATGTTATTTTTATTTTAGTTCTAAAAAATTAGAGATAAAATGCTTTAAAAATAAAAATGTTTCTAAAGAAGATATTTATTTAAATTAATAACATGATTTTTTTCTTTTTTCAAAAGGTCATGTTGACATTTGTGACCCTAAGTCTTTTTTTTTATTATTATTTTTGTCTGGCCTGAAAGCAGAATGTCTCTTTAATTCATAAAGGTTGCTGACCTCTGGTTTAATGTATATGAGATGCATCAATCTTAGGTTTACTTCTTAAAGACAGGCTTTTGGTTCGAACAAGAATATTTTGAGTTCTCTTCTAGCAGCCGCTTAGGAATTAAGTGAATATCGTATCCCTAATCATCTCAGAGGGCATGTTTACAACAGCCACAATTTAGATTAAGCCCAATTACCCTCCGCTCACCTTTGGCTCAGGTCTTTTCTGTTCAAAAATTTATTTCAGCACACATCGTCTGTGTTCTGGTTTTACACCAACAACCTCCCCTTCAGACTGCCGACGCATCCTCCCGCCGGTTTTCCACCTTCCTTTTGGCACAACAACCCAGACGTCACGGCAGGTTCAACCGATGAACTTTTTACGACCTCTCTTTGGCAAAGCTCTCTTCTTGAGCTGCTCTGGCTCGCCTTGTACATGTTTCTTAAAAAAAATAAATAAATAATTCCTCGGGTTGGTAAATCTTTTAATTGTCGCTGAAATCTTCTATTAGCCACAATTTATGCTTCCTCAGTTCAGCGGATTAAAACACTGCAGCATACCTAATCGACAGCAAAGTGTGGCGCGGGCTCCTTTGGATGCGAATGAATCAGAACGGAGCGAGCCGCACGTTCCCGGCAACAAAAGGACCCAAGTTGGCTGCGGATCGCGTGTGCCGAGGAATCTTGTTATTTACCAAATACAGAAGGCTACGATGAAAGGCAACTTTCATCATAGAAAGTTGCAAAAAGCAATGGCTTTTTGCAACTTTCTATGATGATTAATAAGGTTCCATTTGTCCGGGAAGCAGCAGGGTCAATAGCACAAGATTACAAGGGGCACACAGCGTAGATGTCTGAGAGGTTTAATAGAAGCTCACTTTCCTTTTCCCTGTGTGCTTTATTGGTTCATAATAGGGTACCG
Source organism: Poecilia latipinna (assembly GCF_001443285.1). Lineage (NCBI taxonomy): Eukaryota > Metazoa > Chordata > Actinopteri > Cyprinodontiformes > Poeciliidae > Poecilia > Poecilia latipinna. Next base: position 51,263 of record NW_015113206.1, read on the forward strand.
TGTGAAATGTGGAAAAGCTGACACTATAAAAGAAGGGCTTGTCTGTGTGATATTGTATACGAGTCTGGGTGCAAGAGTGAAAGAGGAAAAGCTTGGGAGACTGATGAGACAAGAAACATGGAGAATGACTGATTCAAATGCTCTAAAAGTGCGAGGATGAAACGCATTTGCTTCCTCTTGAGGGTTCGTAAACTTCTGCCTATAGTTACGGATCCATGTTTCATCTGTCTGGTTCGGCGAGAAGCTGGATGTAACTTTATCTCCCTACTTGATGATAAAACGATGGCGGTGACTCAGCCCGGATCAACATTAATACCTCAGACATTTTCTCGCTTCCACTTCCACAGACTAATGACTGAATAATGTAGCCGTTTCGACGTAGGTGTATGTTTGTGCGCACACCAGTGAGTCACCGTGAGCTGCTATGCTGCCATTTCCTCGAACAATGTTTCCACGTTGCCGCGTGACGCTGGCGGCTTCCATTTGCTGCCAGATGTTTATGATGCAACTGGCGGAGGTTGTAGCTGCAGATGGCACTATGTGCACCCAGACTGTGTGTGCGTGCGTGCGCATGTTGTCACTCCGTTAGTGCATTTACTTTTTCTGAAATTGCGTTCGCTCCTGCTTTTAAGCCAAGTCGGAGCTGTGATGTGGCTGCACCTTCTGCTCAGAGCAAGCTCGGCTTTTGCGGAGAGCCTTTTAGCAGTCTTTGTTCTCCTGAAACTTTCTCCGCCTTTTGTCACTCTACTGATTGAAATGTGAGTGTAGTTTTTGGACAGGGATGCGGAAAAGTGGAAAGACATGAATACATGGTTTTAATCTTGAACAACAAGATTTGAATTCAAGAAGAATTAAGTTACCTAATAGATTTGACCGTATCGCCCATATAGCTAACTTTTTCATTATTTCATCTTTTTATTTTGCTAAAAGTTACAACAGTTTTCCTCCATAGTGCTGCAGTGCTTCAGTCTGCAGCAGAATGTGTGTTTTACCTTCAAACCAGTGAGGCTCGAGCCATTTAGTTGTTTCCATCTATGCTACCATTTCAAATCAAACATGGTGGGCAGAGTGTGCATTTACTCTCTAAAGCAAAAAGTTTTCAAAGGTTAGAGTGGTCTAAAGTATGAAAGTACGTCAAGTTAAGAGATTATATGGAAGGTCTGGCCGCTTGGTGAGATTCATTATGAACCGCAGCAGCAGAGTGGAGAAGGGACAGAGACTCCTCCTCCGAGGATGAGCACAAAAAAAATGATTGCGATATATTTTTTAAAAGTCCTAAATGCTTTCTGAAGTTGTAACGACAACAACTTGTCTGTTACCAGTCCCTACCCTTTCCATATGGTTTATTAGCTGGCTGCAGGTATTAATGTGCAGACTTATTCAGGAACCCAAATAAAGTTTACTTAATCACATTTAATTGGGTAAATAATGTAACCAAATAAATCAAATTACCAAAAAACACATCCAATAAATACAAATTATTTTGTAATTAAAATTCCTATTATTTTATTAGTATTATTAGTTGTATCATTATTACTATCATTATTAGTTTTAAATAAATGCAAATGTACATCCTGCATATCTGTGAGTTTACTCTTTTGTCATGCTGAAGGTGACACTAAACACACGCTTTGTACTTTAAAGTGTTGCATCTAATTTTGTAGGATGCAAAAAATGTGTCTTACATAAGAATGACTTATTTTTTAAGGTGAAATTTGTTTTGAAGAACTGTATATAAATTAGATAAAGTAAAATCACGCAGTCAGACCTGCAATAGGTTTTCCAAAAAATAAACATGCATGCCACACTTTTCAGATTTGTATATGTTTAAAAAAAAAAAAAAAGTCTACTCAGTTTCTTCTGCTTGACAGTTAATTCCTACTTTGTGCCGGCCTGCCACATAACATAAATCAAATTTTGTTGTTGTAAACAACATGAAAAGTACTGGGGGAATGAATACTTTTGCACAGCCCTGCACCCACACAGTCTCCTTGCTCTTAATGATTTCTGAACCTTACCTGCAGTATTTAACCTTCTGCTGTGGACACACATGAGTAGCTACAGTGGGAAGAGGGATGTTTGCATTATGACAGCTACAAGTCAATGCGACCTTATCAGAGTAAACTCAAGGTAACAGAAATGATTCGTGACGACCGTTTGCCGTCACCTGGCCTTTACTTGCACTGCTGGCGCTTTGCTTCTCCTACACTCATTTAGTTTATTACGCTAATAAGAGTCTTCAGAGAAATATCTCTCTTTGCCACATTGAAGGGGAGTTCACAGCTCTGAAAAGCTGTCACGGTGGTGCTCATTTGTCTGGAAAAAGTTAGACGTCTTGTCTTTTTTTTTTTCTTTCTTTTTTTTAAAATCCTGCTCTCAGTGGAGTAACACATTTTAAATGGCAGAGTTTGAAGTGATATCCTGTCAGCTACTTTAAAGTGTCGAAATAACAGACCTTGGCTTCATATCAGATAAAAATATCTAAAAATAAATAAATTAAATAAATAAAAGTGTTGATCTTTGTTGCTGTTAATTGGTGTAAAAACTGATGTTCGCTCGACACAGATGTCAATAAGCGCAGTAATGCAACACTCGCAACAAGATGTTCAGATCTGGGGATTTGCATCTTTCCTGCCGTGATTGCAGCTTCACTTTGGTCGTGTCCACATCCTACAGACACAAACCTGCTGTGCTCCTGCTAAGAATGGGACTGTGGGTGCATCTGTTTGCAAATACGTGTGATAGTTGAGCGAAAGAGTCTCTATGTGCATGCTGGTACGCTGATGCGCCTGCTGCTCCTGCCGGCTCACTGTGTGGGTGGTGTGGGCACTTTGCTTCCCTGAAAGCCTCGGCGTGTGTGAGTTTGCTTGCAGGAGTTACCTGGTGCTTCTGCTGCTGCTGCTTGCTCAGGTTGCGGCTGTAGGTGTTATATTTGACAATGTCTTGGTTCAGGTCGTCCACCCTGTCCATCAGAAGCTGAAGACTCTTCTCCAAGTGGTTGCTGGAATGAGATGACAAACCGTGTCAGACGGGGGGGTTTTTTGTCTCGCCCGACAGAATTTGTGAGAAACGTCAGCGAGAGCCGAGACGTGTCCCTCGTCTCTACTGACAAGTTCCATTACGCTTTAATTTAAAGAGATTTCACAAGCATATAGAGACTTTACAACTACAGCCGCAGCGTGTTGCACCTCATAAATACAGCATTAGATAAATGTTTGGTTATGAGTTGAATGTTTGCTTATTTTTCAGGCATAATAAGAGTCTGTCAGACCATAAATTCACAATAAACATGCCACCACAAATCCCACTACACTACTTACTTTGTGATTAACATCACGCAAATCGATCCAGTGGGATCATGGGGATGTGCTTCCTCATAAACACTATGGATAAAATGTGTGTCGAGTATTAAAAAAAAGTAAATATTATATCCGTCAGTTTTGAGTCTGAACTGTGGCTGAACCGCTCCAAATCGGTAGATTTACATTTAACTTTAAAACTCAATCTGCTGGGGGAATGAATAATTTGGGTTTTAGTTGTATTTTAAAATTGTCATTCATCTTTCTTATTTTTTAAAATAGTAATAAAAAAAACGATAAGACTTTTCAAAAACTCAATCATAAAAAGCGCGATACCAATGGTCACAATGACAACAACACTCCTCAGAGTGGATGCTGTTACCGAATGAAGACAACCTAACATTTGTCGTTTTCAGTATCAGTAAGTTGAAAACTGGAGTCAGAGAAAGCAAAGATGTAAGGAAGCATTTACAAATAATCATTTAGTATAACTTAAGATTTGTGTCTTTAGGGATAGAGCTAAAAATTTTAAACGTGGTTTTTATGTTTTATAAAACACAAATGTGTGTCATATCAGGGGAAACGTAAACCAATTTTAATCAAAACCATGATTTAAAACTTCTTCTTTGTTGTTTTTTATTTTCTACGATGTGACTACTGTTGGTTTATCTTTGTTTCTAAACGTCCATGTGCTCCATGTTTTTGGTTCTGTAAAGTGACTGTGTTTTTCAAAAGTGTTTTATAAATGCTTTTTACCTACTTCGACAATACTAATGCAACCTAAATTTACTAAAAAAACATTTCCTTTGACAATTTGGACCAATTTTCAGGTCGGTGTCAGTGAAATGTCAGGATAGATGGATGCATCTCCCAGAATAACAGCTGCTGCCTGCTGAGCCTCAACCACCTTGTGAATCTCTCCGATTTAGAGAGATTTACATTTTATCGAGTCTGGGGTCTACATAGTAAAAAGGATTGGCTCCAATAGTCTCTTTGTTAACTTGAACGAGGCTTAAAAAAAAACAAAGGTTTTACAGTGCAAGTGCCGTTTTCAGACAGAGAAATGTCAGAGAGAGGGAAAAAAAGGAGAACATCAAAACATAATGCCAGTCGTCTCCCGTCTGATTTTTAGGAACAGTACGTCTCTCTACCTTGCACCTTGGGTTCAACCTTGACGAGGCTGCAGGGGTCTGCTTATAGCTTGAATCCCTCTTATGTTTTCTTCTGCTGAATTACGTTGTTTCATTTATGAAGGTTTTGGGTGAAACACAATGCAGCATGTTACTGCGAAAACACATATTCCTACCTCCGTTTGACAAATTCTAGCAGGATGACCTGTCTTTGTGTAGGTTTGGGGGAATTAGCAGAGATAACACTGTTTTGGTTTTTGTTTTTTTTCTCATCAGGGTTACAAACCCACAGCTCAACACTTCCAGAGTTATTGGGGCTACAGTGCCATGCTTCTTGGCAACAAATTTTGTTTGTTTTGGCTCGACAGGAGCAGAAGTTTACCTTACATGACAGATGGATTCTTCCGTAATCACAGCCAGGAGAAAAAATCCCTGCTGCCATGTTCCAAACTTTTCTTTTGTTTTGTAGCCAAAATATCAAAATTCAGGCTAACAAGATTCCCGTACTGCCAGCAGGAGATTTTCTTTTTTATTCAGTAACTGGTTCAGTGCTTTGTTAGATAGATTTGTTGTTGACAGATAGATGCTTCATGCAATCCACTGCCATTTTTTCCCCCTTAAACTTTCTCTGGAGGGAATCAAACAAAGTTGAAAAAAAAAAAGAGTGGGATGATCTAAACCCACCAGTTTAGAGACAAAGGTCAGGAGCTTTCTGAACTGGATGGATTTCATCATGCTGTTAGGTCAGATTTTTTTTTTAAAAAAAAGTTATTTTAAATCCTACATTTCTCCACATAACATAAATAGTCATTGATTGAAGTCTAAGTTAGATGTCTGGGAAAGTTACTTTTCACTTCATAAGTATCTTTGGGAAAAAAAAACAAAAAACTATTGCGCGAACAAAGTCAGAAATCAAAGAGAAAACCCAAAACTAAAGAAGAGTGGAAAAAAGAACTCAGAAAGATTACAAAATATTGATGCAGAGCTGGAGGCTTTATTCTGCCCAAAGTCATGAATTTCCAGCTAACTGAGCTTCCAACCTGACACCACTAGTTTGCTAAACGTCTCTCATCTCATATTTCAAAGACATCTTGGATCAAATAACCAACAATATTTAATCTCTAGTGTTGTAATGGAGACACACTAAACATGGACCTCCCCAGCACATGCATATTAAATGAGCCTAATCTCAACTTTTCAGCATGAAGTAGCGGTTCTCTTCATTTTATTTCTGATTATGCTATCAGTTCAAACTCCATTTAACTGGTGGCTATGGAAAAATTTTGACTAAATAGTGTCGCCATAGAAACTTAGTGGCAACGTTAAACTTACATAACACCATCTACGATAAAGAGCGAATGAAAGATGAGCCTGTGAGTTTCTTAACACATTGTTGATGTTAAGATTGTAAGAACTAGTGATTATTAGTAGCATTATTAACACAAAAAGCTAATTGCTAACATTAAGTGCAATTTTCCAAAGATCCTAGCATTAGGCTAAAGTCCTCTCATTAAAATCATGTTCATTAGCAGAACTATGGTAGAATGTTCAAGAAAGGCAGACCTGCAATCTGCAAAGAAAAAATAGCTTTTCTATTGCTCCCATTACTTAGCATTCCTAATCAATATCAACTCCTCATCCTTAGTTTACTAAAGACGAGCAAGATAAGTGTGCAGTAAAAGCTGCTATGCTTCCTGTCCCTTTTTTGTAGGCACAAGAATATACTGCAGTCCAAGCATATTGCACAATTGTTCTGACTCCTGCTCTTTTAATATCAACTCAAACTATGAGCAAAATGTCAGACGTATAAATCGTTTGGCCAGAGTCCACACAGCAAAGAGAAACTAAACGACCGCACTACTGCATGAAAATTAACCCCCTCTCCCACATCTCTCAAAAATATGCACATCCTAAAGACGGCTCTGGATCATCTCAGCTTAGCGTCAGCCTCCTTCCACCGCTAACACCTTAATCACATTAAAATGCAAACATGCACTGCAAGCAACCACGGGCATGCGCATAATTACGCAAACGCGGGCTGATGATGATTTATGGGGTGCTATTTTCATATGCCTCAACTATCTGTGACACTACCCATATTAAAATCTTGCACCTGCTTGAGGTGCGTGCTAATATCTGTGATTACATTATCTGCTTAAAGGGATAGGTGTCTGTTGCCAAAAGGAGGACGCTGCATGCGCACTTCATTAGCGAGCCGCAGTTTTAGCCCGTTCCGAAGCGGGATGCTCACTTTTGCAATTTGAACTGGAGAGTAAAAAGCATTTCAAAATGAACAATGGTTGGGAATGCCAGTCATTTCTGCGTTCTGATGTGGTGCCAGTCCGGTCGTGTTAAACAGTGAGGGGCGCTGTGATGAGTTTGGCTTTCCTACATGAAAACTCAGTGGCTCGAGACCAAATCACAGGATAGCGCTTCCCTGCTGTGGCCCTCCGACTGCGTAAGGAACGGCTCCCTCCATGAACCGCCTGCTTAAAACTGGTTTATTAAAGCGAAATGACGGCTAATGCGTGTGGTATGTTTAAATATTGTATGCATGGATAATCATGCAGTCAGAACAGGAGTCCTCAAAGCACCGTTCGCTTCTGTTTCAAACCAGTCGATATGTGTGAGACGGTAAATCTTAGGTGTGGGGAAAAAATGATCAGTTTAGCCCCCCCCCCCCCCCCCCCCTTCACTCTTCCCCACATCGTCCTGCTTTTCCTCATTTCTTTATCTTCCTCTTTCGCT